>NW_026928545.1:0-34426 GCF_032062105.1 Saccostrea cuccullata
TAATTTTAATAAATATGAAGATACATTACAATTTTTTTACACAAATTATTTGAATCTGTTGTTAAAATATTTGTACCAAATTTGGATATAATATGACGTTAAATAAAAAAGTTAGGACAAAAGTCTACGAACTTTTTGAATGACCCTCGTACAAAGTCAATCGTACATCTATAATCCAGATGTTCCATTAACACGAATGTTTGTCAGACTGGCTGATGATTATACCCTAGTAACGTAACATAATATGTGTAACTTTAAGATTTAAAAAAAATACGGACTTAAAAATAAGAAAGATAATATATCTCAAGGTAATGTTTGTTTCAGGAAAGATCACGTGACACGTTTTTCACTATACTACCGGGGACACGTGTGTAACCCCCAAGTACGAACCTTCGCTCATTATGAAAAGTTCACACTAACACACATCTTTTAATCCTAACTAACCGGGGACATTTTTTCAACATGTTAAAATATGGATTTTTTCGGCTCTTTGGGGTAATTAGACATCACTGATTTCGAATTTGGCGCTAATTTTAATTGGAGACAACCGGGGACGTCCCCGGTTGGAAGGTCGTCCCCGGTTGGAAGGTGTGTAAACAAACAAATGTCCCCGTTTGATACCCTTCACGCACGCACACACACACACACACACACACACACACACACACACACACACACACACACACACACTCACACACACAACCTATGAATCAGGAAATCCCAATCCCTAACAATACTCTCGATTGTTGAACATTTTCTACTTACGAAACGTGCTGGTGCTATATGATTTTTTTCTCTTTCTTTATTGAAATGTTGATGTTTTATTCTTTGTAGCATATTTATATTTGATCGTTTCATAATTATTATTTGTATTTATTGTATATATACATTTATATGTGATATAAAGAAGGCCTCGGGGGAACAATTGTGCTTGCACCAATATGGTTAAATCTATAAATAAAGTATTATTATTAAATTCCGTACTATATTTATGCCACATTGTGGGTAAGAAACCAGGATATATATGTTAGACACAAGGACATTTTAAAAATGTTCATTTCCGATTTTGAGATAAGAAATTTTTATACTACCTTAAAAACTATATGACAGTATATTTTATTTTTATCCGAAAGTCTTTTCTTTGAAAAGCGACTGTGAATAAGATAATACTATTACATTTTGTCATCTAAACTAATAGGAACTGAAAAATATGTCTCTGTATCCTACTATATCAGTGTCTGTTCGTGACGAAAGAACATACAACACTTTTTACTTTTCCCGAATATTCATAATTAAGTTCGAACTTACAGGCGTGTGTTTACCAGAATGTAAAACAAACTTACTTCGAAAGGACCGCATTTGCATTTGATCTGCAAATAGATAAATATATATATATATATATATATATATATATATATATATATATATATATATATATATATATATATATATATATATATATATATATATATATATATATATACCTAAAATATTTCATGAAAGGTCATCAAGTAATTAAATGTGAACTCTTTACTAACTTGAAATACAATTGACGGTTCTATGGAGTTCCTTCATATCTCCAAGTAAATCTATATATTTTTTCTCCTGTTCTGGGTCCATTGGGCAGGTTTTTATTGTGTTGACAGCATCCTGGTACACCGTGGATGATCCTAGGTGTCGCTCTAGCTCCACTACAATGTCCCGGATGTTTCGCCATTCCTGTCTAAATTCCGAATCTGATAGCGACAGATCAGCTAAATGGCGGTTATACTGGTTTTTAAGGAAGTGAATTCTTTCAATGTTGGCTGCCACGCTTCTGTCTCCGGGATCCGGAATTTCTCCCCAACCTTTGGAATGTGGTGCTATTTTACTTACATTGCGTAGAAGTATATACAATAAAGATATGTCTAAGTCTGAATAATCACCACCGTATTGATTCGTTGATTTAGGGAAAATTATTTCCGATTGTGTTTTATAGAGTGGATTTTTTGGTCTAATTTTATCTTTGAATTCTTTAACCTTTCTTGACAAATCAGATGGTAACACTTCTGACTTAAGAATGTCACGTAACACATCAGTACATGGACCTAGTATAAGTCTCGCCAGACTAGCGGTGTTTGTTGTTTCTGGTGTAGAGGTATAGCTCTTGGATAAAGATACATTGTCTTTTACCAAACTCCGTTTTAAAAAGACTTTTTGTGACTGCTTGCTCGTCAAGAAATGAATGCAACCTAAAAGACAGAAATTGTAAAAGAATTAAAAAACATCAATGATTCCCTAACAATGATTTTTTTTTTGAGAGGACTATACTAAAATTGATTTTGACTCCATATCGTTGTAAAATATATTACTGCAGCCCGGAGCAACAGGCTGCTCTTTACATATAAGTTTAAGTTTTGGTGTATGGGGATTGGGGTGGGAGTAGTTATATAGAAATAATGGTTTTCTAAACATTAAAAAGATTGTTAATCAGAATGTTCTTTCCGTTTATAAATAACGAGATAAATAATATATTTGCTTCCATAAAGTGATTCTGTAAAAATATATATGTTTTTCATATTTAATATGTTAAGTTGCTTATCATTTTCTACCGCAAAACGACAGGTCCCTTTTTTTAGAACATCGAATTTTACTCGGATAAAAACGTACTCAGCACAGTTCGTGTTTTATATTCTAAAATTGAAAAATAATACATTCTTAAATATAGGTGATGCATGTGTCTAACTTCAATTTATATTTCATGCGGCCAACATTTACTTGAGGAATTGATCAAGATTAAAATGGTATCGTTTTTCATTGATTTTTTCCGACTACAAGTTTTCAAAATATTCGTAACTATCGTCTCAATCAATTACACGCATGCCTTTTCACACATTTCGAAGCGGTTTGATGATCAAGACTCATTTTCCTTGTTTACCTTATATACTTGTCAAAATTTCTAAGTACCCACTTTTATTA
The DNA here is from genome assembly GCF_032062105.1 of Saccostrea cuccullata. Lineage (NCBI taxonomy): Eukaryota > Metazoa > Mollusca > Bivalvia > Ostreida > Ostreidae > Saccostrea > Saccostrea cuccullata. The sequence continues at coordinate 2,959 of NW_026928545.1, forward strand.
TTTTAAGTTTTTAAAAACCTTAACATTAATTAACTAGTTATTCACAATTTTGACTTAATTTTTCGATGACTACCTGTTACGGCCAAAGAAAATTGGCTGAAAAATAGACCTAAATGGCAAAGTTATTTTAAAACATCGTTTATTATGATACATGTGTAGTTTAAAATTTGTTCTCGTACTAAATAGTTTTCTACATTCACATTGGGTTTGCGTCACCCATTATCATATTTTTAGATATCACCACTCGGCACACCTCGGCCGATTCATGCTTCATCTAATGAAGGCGAGGGTTTGCCTAATGAGATTAGCTGACGATGCAGTGTGGTCAGTTAAAACCATTTGTGTTTTAATTGGATTATATGGATTATATTTTATGAATTCGTTGTCAGGACCTATGACATTCGCTAAGTACAAGATTAGGTATAGATTGCATTAAAATAAATAAATTCAAATGGTTACGTTGAAGTTCAAAAAGGGTCAAAGATCATCGCATGTCACAGTCGACAAATTTCACATTGTCAAGTTATCTCCCGTTGCGGACATTTAGTATATACAGGCGCAGATCCAGAATTTTTTTTTTCGGAAAGGGGGCGATATCACACCTCAGTCAAAAAAAAAATCAAGCCCAAGATTTCCTGAGAAGCAAATAAAAATAATAATAAAAACAATGATGGTGGGGTCCCAGTTTTGTAGGGGGGATGTTCAAAGTCATTTTTTATTCTCTTCAGCAAATAGTCTTATTGAAATAACTGCAAATTCTTAGCCACTGAAGAAAGTTCGGGTATATTGTCGTTACTCATGTCAAGCCGTCCGTCCGTCTGTCACACTTTTCTTCCGTGTACTCCTCCTACATTTTACACAGTAGTCTAATAATTTAGTAGAGATGGTTGCTGGTGTCATGTAGATGTGAAGTAAGGTTTCGGAATTTTGATTTTTCCCAAGTGTCAAATGGGGGTCGAAAAATGACGTTTTTTTTATGCAAAAAGCCCCGTCTTCCCTGAACTCCTCCTACATTTTACACAGTGGCCTAATCATCGTTTGGGAGATGTTTGCTCGTGTCATGTAGATGTACAGTTAGGTTTCGGAATTTTGATTTCGTCCCGGGGGGTCAAATCGGGGTCTCCGTAAGAATCATGCAAATTTCAATATAGGTGGCATACTCATAATTAAAAATTAATTTAAAAAGTAATTCATTTTCAGCAAAAGGGTTTTCCAAATTTATTTAAACCAAATATACCTTTTGTTTTTTGTTTATTTACTTTAAAATCGGACTTTTTATCAAATGGATAGCAATAACAGATTTCTTATGTAATCTATGCAAATTAAAAAATTCTAAAATATTCTATCACCAGTTAAAGCCACATATTTGGTATTAAAAATCTTAATATTTGTGGTTTTGTGTGTTTTATTATCAAAATGGATTATTTGGAAACCCAAACAACTCTTTGTAAAGAAGGCCTATAAAGCTGTGAAAGTTTACACCAAATTACCCCTACTTGTGGAACTCTTCAGCGTTGAAGTAACAATAGCAGTAGAAACAATATGGCAGAAGTTTCTGACTCAGGACAGACACGCATATCTGCAGTCTTTCCTTGTTTACTGACACTCTTTGCCAATATTCACCGGATAGTGCATAGTTAGTGTACTTGAAATATTGTAAAAGATCTGTTTCTGGCCATTTGAGGTTCCTGAATATTTTATATGATAAGAAGTACATCACAGTAGACTGTTGATTTTGTGTACGAGTTGTATTTTCTATCTCAATCTTTATTTTACCGTCTGTCCCTATCACCGCAGCTCTTTGGGATTAAATTGGAAGAGAAAAACATCCTGTGTCTGCCCAGGGCACACAGGAAAGTGCGTGACGTGTAACCGAGCGGATGTTACAATGATAAGATTAATAATACAAAATAATCAAAAATATATACAAAAATACAAACTTTCAATTTAGACTGAGCTACTTGCTCAAAAAGTGATTTGTGGGAAAGCTCAGATAACTTCTGAGAACCTAACAAAGAGAAATTATTTACAACAAAAATAATGTATGGGATGGGGTAAGAATCTCAACCTAGCTCTATTTAAATACTTGTCTCAAATGCGTCTCACACTGCTGAATTACCTATTTATAAGTGTAATAAGTTTTACTTTATTTAGTTAAAGCCTAACTTAATGTAAGATAGGGAAGGAAAGACTTTTTTAGTCACGTCTAATCCCTGTCTCACCTTAACCTAAGTTTTCCTCAGCAGCTTCTTCTCTAACCGTCCTACTTCTCTGCAAAAGCCGACAGAGAATGTGACAGAATGTGTTACACCACTGTGAAGACATTGCTTTTATATCTTCCTAATTAGCATACTCGATTCTCATTGGCTAACCACTAAAACTGATCTTCTCTCTACTAGAGAGTTCCAAATTCAATCAAGAGTTATCTCTGATCATCACATTACCCACGCCTCAATCTTCATCTGTCCCACATGATAGTAAACAAAAAAAACTTTCTTTTTTTTTTTAACAAAGATTCTTTAAAAAATAAAATATTTACAGGTTCAAACACATAGCTTAAAAAAATTGCCATCTCAAGTCATAATAAATACACTTTTTTTATCCCACTAAAATAATGTCTCATTTAAGCTCAATTACTGTCTCTATCAGAAGAATTGTCTCTTCTCATTCTTCAAATTCTTCCACCATCTCAACTTGTTCCATGTCCTTGTGTCCCTCTTTCCACCTAGCTGTGGCCGATACAACTTTTCTCTTGGAGAAGGACGTCTGTTCACCGACGTGTACCATTTCACGGACTTGTGGAGACTCTCTCATTGGCACTACCTCAATATCCGGACTCCCAAGCTTGAAAACTTCCTTTTCCATCTTATATGGTTTTGGAACCTTTGGTTTAGGCATGAATTGCCGAACCGACTGTACGGTTTTCTTTAGAGCTGACTGGAATTTCTCATCTCCAGCCTTTCTCTTTGGAACGTGAATAGGAGTGGGCTCCCTTGGTTTCCTCACGACTCTTCCTACTTCTAACTCTTCTTGGATCTCAGCTGAGGATCTTTGCGTTTCTTCATGTACCACTCCTGGTCCTCTGAGAGTCTCATTCCTCTTCTTTGGCGTATTTTCACCATCAGAGTCAATTGAGCTTAGGTCACTACTTCCCGAGTCTTCTGACATGTTTCCAATGATCTCATAAACATCATTGGAACCCGACATCTTGTCATCATCTGAACTATCGCAGACGTTGTTCTGCTGAACATGTCTTTTTCTGTGCCTGATCAGATTAGCATTCTTGTTGGATGCATAGTTGCACAGATCACAACGAAATCTCTTCTCTAGCTGTCTTAAACCACATTCCACAATGTGTTTCTTCAGCTCTTTCGGTGTCTTGTATTGGCACATTGGACACTTTTGCTCCTTCCTCGGAGTTGTCTTTGTTTTTGGCATAATGATCCTACAATGAAAGAAATTGCATTACTCAAAATTAGTTTTTTTAACTTGTTCTGATATATAAGTAATACAATTCTTAATTCTCAACTACGCAGTCTTTCCACCAATGAGGAGGACGTCTAATACGGCCCTTCAGTTTTGGGACTGAGACATTATCGGTATCATTAACAGATTCATTATCAGATATATTTTCTATATCATTGCTCAATGTGTCTGCTTCTTCTGCTTCTTTATTTTGTTCACTATGAAGAATTTGTTCTTTCTTGATCCTCATCGAGATAGATGCTCAAGATGAATCACTTGGGGTCGACCTCTTACGCCACAGTCAACTTCATAACTCACATCAGTGAATTTTCTTAGTACTTTGAATGGTCCTCTCCAGAAACTGGTTAATTTTGGAGATGTTCCGGGCTTGTACCTTGGGATAAATACGTAGACCTCATCACCTGGCTTGAAAGTCTGCCAATTCAGCTTCTGATCATGTAAAGACTTCTGTCTCAAAATAGCATCTTGCGAGTTCTGTCTCACGATTGTGTGCGCAGTCTCCATTCTTTCCTTTAACTCCCATGCCCACTGATTCTCTGGAATCTTCTTTATACTCATTAGCATCTCATAGATGATATCAATTGGAGTTGATACTTCTCTTCCAAGCATTAAATAGTTTGGACTACATCCTGTAGTTTCATGTTCCACCGACCTATACGCCATCATCGTGAATGGTAGGTACTCGTCCCAATCTGTGTGGAACTCGTTTACATAGGAGCTGAGCATTGTAACAAGAGTTTTGTCGTTCCACCATGCCGTCCGATTGCGGGTGGTAGGGACTAGTATGTGTCTTCTTGATGTGCAAAAGCTTACACATTTCCAAGAATGGCTTGCTCTCAAACTGAGCACCTTGGTCAGAATGAAGAGATGACGGAACTCCAAATCTGCTAACAACTTCTTTTACAAATATATTCGCAATAGTTCTTGCCTCCATGTTAGGCATAGCGAACGCCTCCGTCCACTTAGTGAAGTAGTCGGATATCACTAAAATGTATTTATTTCCGTTTTCAGTTGTTGGTAACTCACCAAGAATATCCATCGCTATTCTTTCCAATGGAAGGCCAGCTCAAACTATTTGCATTGGTGCTCTCTTCTTTTTCGTAGGAGACTTGCGTTTTGAGCATACATTGCATCCTGCTATATAGTGACGGTCATCTCGTTGAAGTCCAGGCCAATAAAATGACTGTCTGATCTTGCTGAGAGTTTTTCTCACTCCTAGATGAGCTGATGTCTTTTGCTCGTGACTGTATTCAAGGACATTTCTTCGCTCACTCAAAGGAATCACTGCTTGCAAGATCTCTTTTCCCATACTTTTCCATCTTCTGAACAACAAATTGTCTTTTACTGTAAGCATCTCTCTTTGGGCCCACAAAGATTTTATCATAGTTCCTCCGGAATTTATGTCTTGTGATCTCGAACTCTCTTTATCTTCTTACCATTTTTGTATGGTGCAAATGTCTTTAACATTCTTCTGAATATCACACAGGGTGTTGAGTTCAAATGAGCCCTTTTCTTTCTCTGACAGCTTACTAACAACATTATGTATTGACGTGTTAGTGTGTACTTCTTGTTCCTCCCATTTTTGATCAAATTTGCATCGTTTACATGGACGTCTACTTAGAGCATCGGCGTTTCTGTGTTTGGCTCCAGAACGATGTTCAATGGTCAAGTCGTACATACTCAGTATCTCCAACCACCTGGCTAACTGGCCTTTGGGGTTCTTAAAGTTAAGGAGCCACTTTAATGAGCTGTGATCTGTTCTTATGGTAAACGTCTTATCATGAAGGAAGTGTCGAAAATACTTTTCAAAAGTAATTATGGCAAGGAGCTCTTTCTTTGTTACGCAGTAATTTCTTTCCGTCTTCGTTAGTGAACGGCTTGCATAAGCTATGACTCTTTCCTCATCTCCTTGTATCTGCGACAGCACGGCTCCTACTGCAGTCTCGCTGGCATCTGTGTCCAAAATGAATTGCTTCTCAAAATCTGGGAATGCCGATATTGGAGTTTGGTTGAGCTTGCTCTTTAAGGTATCAAACGATTCCTGGCAATATTGACAGTAGTGAAGGAAAAACTTCAAAAGTACTGTACAACTATATATTCAAGAAGTGGTGTAAATCAGATGTGGATACTTAAAAATTATAAAGAACTTTTGGACAATTTGAAATCACAAGACTTTACAAAAATCAACAGCATAAAAACTTACGACTTTTCAACTTTATACACAACAATTCCCCACGACAAATTAAAATCCAGGCTTTTTGATATCATTGACAGCTGCTTCTTCAAGAAAAATGGAACTCGTAAGTTTACTTACCTCGTCATTGGTCATTTGAAAAATTATTTTGTTAAAACAGATTCTGATTGCACACATAAGTACTCTGAAGTTGACATCAAGAAGATGCTTGAGTTTCTGATTGACAATATCTATGTGGTTTTGGAGACCAGGTATTCCAACAATCTATTGGAATTCCCATGGGTACAAATTGCGCTGCGTTATTAGCAGACTTATTTTTATATTCATATGAAGCAGAATTTATGCAAAATCTTTTACGTGAAAAGAAGAAAACACTTGCTGTGGCCTTCAACTCGACATTTAGATATATCGACGACTGTATTGTCAATTAATAATGATAATTTCCATTCCTACGTCGACACGATATATCCTGGTGAGCTTGAGATAAAAGATACCACAGAGTCCGACACTTCTGCTTCATACTTGGATATTTTACTTGAAAAAGACACTAATGGTAATCTAACAACCAAGCTATATGATAAACGTGATGACTTTAACTTTTCTATCGTCAACTTCCCTTACTTATGCAGCAATATACCTTCATCACCTGCATACGGAGTATTTATATCTCAGTTGATTCGATACGCAAGAGCATGCTCTACGTATGAACAATTTCTTAAACGAGGTAAATTATTGACAAGCAAGTTGATGAAACAAGAATATCAACAGTCTCGTTTAAAGTCCTCATTTCGTAAATTCTATGGTCGATACAATGACCTTGTCAGCAAATACAATTTATCATTGAATGAAATGCTGACTGACGTTTTTCATACCAATTGTTAGTCCATTATTTATACACTGAATTGACCACGGATTTTTTCCGTTATTTCCTGATTATGACAACGAGCACACGGCGGGTGTGACCGGTCGGCAGGGGATGCTCACTCCTCCATGGCACCTGATCCCACCTCTGATGTTTCGGAGGTCCGTGTTTGCTCTGCTCTTATTTTGTATATTTGTTTAATGGACGTTGAGATTGAATACTGTTCGTTATTTCCATATCCTTCTGGCACTGTGTAGTCCATACGAACGATTTGCTTTTTTCTGTTAATCTGTGTAGTGGTTTTGCAATGGATGCAAAATCTTGAATAAATCGTCTGTAGTAGCTACGGAGGCCCAAAATTGATCTTACTTCTGTTGCATTACTTGGCTCACTCCATTTTCTGATTGCTTCTGTCTTCTTGGGATCTGTTGAGACACCTTCTTCTGATATAACATGTCCTAGGTAATCAACTTTGTTTGAGAACTGCCAGCATTTTGATGCTTTCAGTTTGCGACCAGCGTTTCTCAACCGCTCAAACACGGCTTCTAAATTTGTTACCATTTCGTCAAATGTTTTGGCTATGACAATAATATCATCCAGGTACACTAAGCAAATGTCCCATTGTAGACCGTTGAGTATAGTTTCTATAAGTCTTTTGAACGTCGCTGGGGCGTTGCATAGCCCGAATGGCATTACTTTGAATTGAAAAAGTCCTCGTTTGGTCGTGAAGGCTGTTTTCGGCTTATCTGCTGGATCCATCTCCACTTGCCAATATCCTGAGCACATATCCAATGTTGAGAACAAACGTGCTCCAGATAAATGGTCGAGGGACTCATCAATACGTGGAAGTGGATATGAGTCTTTTATAGTAGCAGCATTGAGCTTTCTGTAATCTATACAGAAACGTGTACTGCCATCTTTCTTTTTCACTAGTACTATTCCAGCTGCCCAGGGACTCGTTGACGGCTCAATTACTCCTTTTTCTAACATCTCATCTATATGTTTGTCTACTTCCTCACGCATATGGACAGGTATTCTGCGCAATGGTTCTTTAATAGGCACTGCATTTTCTATATTTATTTTATGATTTATGATGTCTGTTCTACCAAAGTCCTTGCTATCTGCAGCAAAAAGAGATGAATGTTTCTGAAGCAATGATCGGAGTTTCGTCTTCTGCTTTTTACTAAGATTTTTGCTTGATCTCTCAAACAGATCTTCTAGTACAGGATTGAGCTGATTCACGTCTGTAGAATTCGTATCCTGCGTATTTTCCATGACCTGCTCATCTGGGCTCAGAGTGGCAACTACTGTTCCCTTGTGTAGAACTTTTACATCTGATGTCAAATTCATGATTCTAATTGGAATGCCATTTTCTACATTGGCAAGCACTTTACCAACTAAAGCTCTGTCTGACTTAATGCACGTCTCATCTGGCTCAATCAGTGCAATGCCTCTAGGTGTCATTTCCTTTTCCAAAACGAGCATTTTTCAACTGTTTCCACTTCTTGTCTCGCTTTCGATGATTTTAAGATACAAACTGTTTGGAAGATTGTTGATGCTCATTTGGCCTGAGATTTATTCTTTTGAGCATATCCATCTTTCTTTCTTCGTGGAGCCTTACACTCTTTTGCCAGATGACCCTTCCGTCCACAGTTATGACAGATTGCTCTTTCTTTCAATTGTTTGGGAAAGGATTTTGGACTTTTTGGTTTGAGTAGTTCCTTTGTAGAGACTGGTTTTCCTTCATGGATTTTATCTCTTGTCTCAAATCATTCATTTCCTTTCCCATGTTTTCAATGAGCTGGCTTAGTTCTGATATATCCTGAGGTGTCTCATTGTTGCTTATTGGTCTGTGGAAACTTTTATTTTCAATCGGTCTTTGCCCCGCCTTATTATAGGCTTCTAATTCTATCGCATGTATAATTGCTTCGCTCAAGTCTCTTGGTCTAGCTTGCTTTATACGAAGTCTCATATCCGAGTCGAAAAGAGCATCAAGGAATTGCTCCTTAGCTAGCGTTTCTTTGACATCAGTTGGTGCTGTTGGATAGGCTAAGTTTGTTAGTCTTCTTATACTTTGTCCCAGTTTGAAAGGTTTTCTGTTGCTTTCTTTTTGCGTTCCCTCAATTGTGCTCGGTAGAGCTCTGTCTGATTCGAGGGTGCAAATCGCTCGCTCAATGCAATGCTCCAATAAGCTCGTCATAATCATTAAGGGCATCATCGGACAAATTACCAAGCACTCCCTGAGCTTGTCCCCTCAATGAAACGGCAAGTTAAAGTCCTTTCTCAAGTTTGCTCCAATTTCCAAGCATTGCGCAGGCATCAAAATGAGATTTATAATCCTGCCATGAGCTGGTTCCATCGTACGTTGCAGGTTTTATATTTGGTCGACTTCCACCAAACATTGGTTGTTTAGATCTTATTTGATCTGTTGTCTCAAATTTACGCCCTGCCCTTGAACTATACACTGGCTCATCGTGTGCTTTATTTTCTCTTTTAACGAACTCTGTCGGTCTCCTCCGATATGTTATACCTGGCTCATACTCATCTGAATGCATTCTCCATCTATATCTGTGCTCGTCTTTTTCTTCGCAAAAAGGTGTTTGCTCGGTTTCTCTCAGTAAATATGGTCTCAAATAAAGCCCCTCTTTACGAGTTTTCTGTGCATTTGACTTTGGTCTAGCAGCAGGTGTCTCAAATATTTTATCTTCTTTCGTTTCATTTTTCTCATCATCGTACAAAGGAATTTGATGCTTATCAATTCTAGATTCCAAAAGTCTCTTAGTCTCAGATCCTGAGTCTGTGGTTTTCTGCTCACTCAGTTTGGGCGTACAATGGTTCAGACGCGACCGCTTCAATATTTCGCTTTCAAGTTCAAATTTGGCTATTTGAGAATCCAGTTCAGCCATTGTTCTCTCAAACAATGAATTATCTTCACTTGCCATGATTTTCTTTCTCGTCTCGGAGCTGTTCCAATCTTCTCACCACCGTCTCAAAATTTCTCAATTTGGCTCAGTTGTAGACCTTTCTCAAGATTTCTCAATGTTTGGTTATGTATCCCACCGCTGCCACCATTAAATGTGACGTGTAACCGAGCGGATGTTACAATGATAAAAATAATAATACAAAATAATCAAAAATATATACAAAAATACAAACTCTCAATTTAGACTGAGCTACTTGCTCAAAAAGTGATTCGTGGGAAAGCTCAGATAACTTCTGAGAACCTAACAAAGAGAAATTATTTTACAACAAAAATAATGTATGGGACGGGGTAAGAATCTCAACCTAGCTCTATTTAATTACTTGTCTCAACTGGATTACCTATTTATAAGTGTAATAAGTTTTACTGTATTTAGTTAAAGCCTAACTTAATGTAAGAAAGGGAAGGAAAGACTTGTTCAGTCACGTCTAATCCCTGTCTCACCTTAACCTAAGTTTTCCTCAGCAGCTTCTTCTCTAACCGTCCTACTTCTCTGCAAAATCAGACAGAATGTGACAGAATGTGTTACACGACTGTGAAGACATCGCTTTTATACCTTCCTAATTAGCATACTTAATTCTCATTGGCTAACCACTAAAACTGATCTTCTCTCTACTAAAGAGTTCCAAATTCAATCAAGAGTTATCTCTGATCATCACAAATGCAAAGATGATAGGCCTATCTTACTGAGAACAAGTTATGCTTTAGCTTCTCGGCTAGGGATTTTTCTGCATATAGGAACAGGTAAGTTTGCATTTTTCCCATAATTCTATGCACTAGTTATGGAGTTTATTGTTATACTTATTCATGTGATTGATACCTAAGTAATTTTTTTAAAATTTAAATCCTAATAGATATAAAATCTTTTTATTTAATACATGTAAATTTATGATAGGTTTATCATTTCAATGAATTTACAATTGTTTATTTTGCCTTTTTTAGATCAACTGAGCCGATGGCTCAAGTGAGCTTTTCTGATCATATTTTGTCCGTCGTCCATCCGTCCGTCTAGCTGTCCGTCCGTAAACTTTTCAATAGGGAATCCAAGTTTTACATAGAAATATATAGAACAAATCTCTAAAAATCTTCTTCTCAAGAACCACTGGGCCTAAAAAGCTGAAACTTATATGGAAGCATCCTGGGGTAGTGTAGATATTAAATTGTTAAAACCTTCACAACAGGGAATCAAGTTTTACATAGAAATATTAAGAAAAAATCTTTTAAAGAACCACTGGGCCAGGAAAGCTGAAACTTATGTGGAAGTATCCTGGGGTAGAGTAGATATTAAATTGTTTAAACCATGACCCCCGGGGGTAGGGCGGGGCCGCTATAGGGAACCAAGTTTTACATAGATATATTTAGGGAAAATCTTTTAAGAATCTTTTTCTCAAAAAGCACTGGGCCAGGAAAGCTGAAACTTATGTGGAAGCATCCTGGGGTAGAGTAGATATTAAATTTTAAAATCATGACCCCTGGGGGTAGGGCAGGGCCACAAAAGGGAATCCAAGTTTTACATAGATATATTTAGAAAAATATTTTAAGAATCTTTTTCTCAAAAACCACTGGGCCAGGAAAGCTGAAACTTATGTGAAAGCATCCTTGGGTAGTGTAGATTCTAAAGTATTAAAATCATGAAAGGGGAAGGGGTAGGGTGGGCATGATAGGTATAGTAAGAGGGGAAATCTGGTAAAGAAATTCATCACCCAAGTTACTTGTTTATTTTAGCAATTTGCAAAGCATGCAGAAGTAATTGTTATTTACATTTCAAAATCTAAAACAAATGTAAACAGTCAGGGGTGACCGTGAGACTGAAATCTGTCATTCTTCTAACTACATAATGAACCAATTTTTTTCTTATATTTTTGTAAATCTGACTTAAACTGTTTTCATCATTATATTTCCATTCCCAAGTAATTTTTACTAACCCATTTACTATGTATAGTAATAAGATAAAGTACACTATCCTGACATGGACCCATGTGTAGAGAAACATCTTCACAAACAACTGAAACCAAAATGAATTAGTGTGCTGTTAGATGCAGATCTGTAGCTATCCGAAAAAATATATATTGATAGACCGGAAAGCTACAGCGCCACCCATTGAAAAAACTGTATATTCATTGCGCACAAAAAAGTGCGCTCAGTTTTTGATTATTTCTTCCTAATTCTTACCTCAATTGCAAAAGAGGGAAGATTTTACAAAGTTTCTGTTTCCTTTATCAATTGCATTCGTAGTTGACATCTGAACGAAGCATATTGGACTGAATTATCTTTGAAACAAAAATGGCAGTATTTATATAATTGAAATGTTCGATGATTACACTATCAGGGTAAGGAGGAACTATTGAAAATAATTATGACGAATGTTTTGTTGTGGAAAGAGTCGAAGAATATGTTAGGAACACACGGTTAGTAATATTATGAGATTTCAGTTTTAGGAACACGGAGAAATAAATCGAAAACCGAGCGCAATTATTTGTGCGCAATAAATATACAGTTTAATTTTTTAAGTGGGTGGCACTGTAGCTATCCGGTCTATCAATATATATTTTTCCGGATAGCTACAGATCTGCAGCTAGTGTGCTGTAAAACTAATAAGACAATTAAGTGCACCCGGACCTAACAAAAACAGATGAAATAATTAAATGATGAATTTAAGTCATTCTTAAAACTCATGTTTATGACTAGAATTCAACATTTTTTAAAATGATGATTTTCAGTCTCACCCCTGACTGGTAAACATGAATCAATAAATGTTCAATTACAATTGATGAAATTTTTAATATGTTACCTAAGGGCTTTACTATGACTTTTATTCGGGTATTGAAGATAAAATTACTCTGTGGCTTATCCTCTAGTGACTCTGACTAATTTAAGAAAATGAATTTAAAAAAAAGCAGGGAAGCAATTATTTCATAATTAAAAATTCCCTGCTTGACATTGATCTGATTATTTTCTTAATTTAATTTATTATTAATTGTTTAATTTATTAATTATATTATTTATATATTTATTCTTTTCTTTCCACGCTTTAATATTTCTTTTAGCAATGAAAATTTATGGGATAAAACTTTCTTTCCTCTTTCTTGGTTAAATAATCTTGTTTTAGCTGAAAAAACGAAAAAGAAACTCGGAATACCTCGGTAGTTTCATTCTGTAGTAAAGATAAAAAGCGGGGGTTTCCGAATATACACGATAAATGCAAATCACGATAGAACCTGATAAACGATCTACATGAAAAGCGCAAAACACGATAAACTGAAAATATGATAGAAAAATGCAAAACACGATAAACGGAAAATACGATACGATAGGATACATGCACGATACGATAGGATACACACACGATAAGACACGATAGATTTGTAAAGAATAAGAATGAGTGTACTGTAATTTAATTTCTTGTTCAATTTGTACTTCAGATGCAAAGAGGTCTAATAGGTCAATGTCATCATTTTTTTGTCAGGGTGAACTTGGGTCAGACATATAACCTTTTTTAACTCAGCTGAGCTGAAAACTCAAGTGAGCTTTTCTGATCAAATTCTGTCCATTGTCTATCTAGCTGTTTCGTCTGTCTGTAAACTTCTCACATTTTCAACTTCATCAGAATCACTGGGCCAATTTCAACCAAAATTGCTACAAAGCATCCTTGGGTGAAAGAGATTCAAGTTTGTTCAAATGAAGGGCCACATCATTATTCAATGGGAGATAATTCAGAAATATTGAAAATTTGGTAGCATGTTTTAAAAATCTTCTCAAGAAACACTGCAAAAAGATGAACCTATGGGGAACGTACTCAGGTAGAGTTGATTCAAGTTTGTTCAAATCATGACCACTGGGGCTAAAGTGGAGCCACAATAAAAATATACAGGAAAGATCTTTAAAAATCTTCTTCTCAAGAATAACAAAGGCATGATTGATCATAATTATATGAAAGCATCCTAAGGTAGTGTAGATTCAAGTTTGTTCAAACCATGACCTCCATGGAAAGGGCGGGGCCACAATGGAGGATCCAGGTTTTACTTAGGAATACAAAATGTATAAAGGAAAAAATATATCAATGCCATGACTTGCCAGATCACTCACCTGAGCACTGCTATAGAAAAGCAAGAGGTCCAGGGGCCAAATTGCTCATCTGAGCACTGGCTTGGAAAAAACAGAAAATCAGTATTGGTTAAAAAGCTTGAATGCAAAAGTGGTCCAGAGCTACCCCTAAAAGGGAGAGGGATATGATTTGATAAGTTTGCATACTATTTTCTATGACTTTTTTCCCACGAGTATGAATTTTTATTTGGGCCCTTCTCTTCCCCCCCCCTGCCCCGTGGGGATCCGGGTTAGAATAGGTCCTTAGTACCCCCTTGCTTGTCGTAAATGGGGCAGTCCTTCGGATGAGACCGTATAAACCGAGGCCCGAGTCACAGCAGGTGTGGCACGATAAAGATCCCTCCCTGCTCAAAAACCGAAAGTGCCGAGTATAGGCCTAAATTTGCAGCCCTTAACCAGCAATGGTGACTCTCCATATCAGTGAAATATTCTGGAGAGGGATGTTAAACAGTATACAATATAATGAATCAATCCTCCCTTTCCCCCAGTCAAAATTTTAACAAACTTGAATACACTACATGAGGATACTTCCATATAAAACAAGAGGCCTAGGGGCCACACCGCTCACCTGAGCAATTGGCTACGAAAAGAGATTTTTAAAGAATTTTCCTATATATTCCTATGTAAAACTTCGATCGGCCATTTTGGCCCCACCCTATCCCCGGGGGTCATGATTTGAACAAAATTAAATCTACACTACCTGAGGATGAGTTTCATCTTTCCTGACCCGGTGGTTTTTGAGAAGAAGATTTTTAAAGAATTTTCTATATATTCCTATGTAAAACTTTGATCGGTCATTTTGGCCCCATCCTACCCCCGGGGGTCATGATTTTAATAAATTTGAATCTACACTACCTGAGGATTGTATCTACATGAGTTTCATGTTTCCTGGCCCAGTGGTTCATGAAAAGAAGATTATTTCAAAATGCCATTAATTTTTCTCTAATTCATAATTATCTCCTATTGGAAAAGGTCGTGGCCCTTCATTTGAACAAACTTGAATCCCCTTTACCCAAGGATGTTTTGTAGAAAGTTTGGTTAAAATTGGCCCAGTGGTTCTTGAGAAGAAGATGAAAATGTGAAAAGTTATCAACGACAACGCCAGCGCCGGCAACGACGACAACGACAGACAACGGACAAATTGTGATCAGAAAAGCTCACTTGAGCCTTTGGCTCAGGTGAGCTGAAAAGACCAAACAAGCTTTTCTTTTCTTGAGAAGAAAAATTTTCCTTTATATTCCTTTGTGAAACTTTGATTGTCAACTGTGGCCCCATCCTATCTGCCAGGGGTCATGAACAAACTTGAATCTACACTACTTAAGGATGCTTCCACCAGAGTTTCATTTTTTCCTGGCCCTGGAAGTCAGCTTGATATATAACTAACTGAATGTGCATTTTTAATGAGGACAACTTGAAGTCAACTGCTTATATTCCTAAACTTGTTAGATCTAAAATCTTTATTAAAGAAAACCCTTAAGTCTTGTGCTAAAGTTAAATTTATTTGAAACATTTTATTTTTCCAAATTCTTAAAAATTTGTGATGACCGGTCTTTTAAAAACTCTACAAAATGTAGCCAAAACTGCTGGAAAATACACCATTTAGAGCCATTTTAAAAAACAATTTTTCCCCGACCCCCTCCCATCCCCCCTTTCAGCCCTTTGGGACTCCCCTCCCCCCAGGAATATTTGGACCCACCACTTATAACAGTAATGATAAGCAAGAGAAAACCTTGATCTTGTTCATAAATTGATTTGATGTGTTTACCTTGTTCTTGTGTTAGTTTATGATCATTCAGATATACGATTAAATCCTCAGCTTTAAGGTTAAAACTGGCAAGGTATGGAGGATACAAGAGTACTTCCAGTATCTGTTTACCAATTTCACCACTTTCCAAGTCAAGTCTATACAGCTTATAGCCTCTCTCTGAAGCAAAGGTTATCCTAAGGAGTATGCTGCCATTAGAGCTCACTAAAGAAGCGGTGTATGTTTTCTTTAACTTCGTGACAAATCGAAAACATCTGGCCAAGATTTTCATCCTATCATCTTCTTTTAAATTGGCATATGCTACTATCTTTTGTGTAAGTTCTTCAATAAATGGATCAGAGGCCAGCCTTGTGCTTTCCTCCTTGTTTTCTTTTATGAAGTCTTCTATTAATTCGTAAAGTTCCTCAATTTCTAATACGGATGACTTTTCATTGATGCTGTTTACCATATTATTTAAAATGTTGATGCTTGCTTCCGTCAGTGTATCAGCAAATTTCCTTTTCAGTGGGCTCTTGGTTTCAATTCTTACAATTTCTTCTGACAGTAACTCTACAAAATATGGCTTTAGCTTAAACAACTGCAGACAAATTGCAGCAAAACAAAATATAAATCATGGTTTTAGAAAAAGTATTATGCAATGGAGAGACATTAGAGGATTTTTTTAACAGTGTATGAAATGGCTAGTGTACATATAATCACCTTTCTCAGCTAGAACTTTTAGTAGCAATTCCCTGATACTTTTTTCACTTTCAATTAGATCTTTTATTTTACTCATATACATATTTTCTCGTTCTGAATCAATGGTACATCCTTCAGCAAGCTGTAAACTTTGTAAGTATTTTTTCCCCAACAGGATTTGCATTCGTTTGCAGATGTCAAAAATAGTGGACCAGTATTCTTTGAAAAAACAACTCTTCCCCTCCCCCCTCCCATCCCCCTTTTCAGCCCTTTGGGACTCCCCTCTTCCCAGGAACTTTTGAACCCACCACTGATAACAGAAATAATAAGCAAGAGAAAACCTTGATCTTGTTCATAAATTGATTTGAGGTGCTTACCTTGTTCTTGTGTTAGTTTATGATCATTCAGATACACGATTAAATCCTCAGGTTTAAGGTTAAAACTGGCAAGGTACGGAGGAAACAAAAGTACTTCTAGTATCTGTTTACCGATTTCACCACTTTCCAAGTCCCGCCTGTATAGATCATAGCCTCTCTCTGAAGCAAAGGTTATCCTAAGAAGTAAGCTGCCATTAGAGCTCACTAAAGAAGCTGTGTATGTTTTCTTTAACTTCAAGGTAAATCGAAGAAATCTGGCCAAGATTTTCATCCTATCATCTGCTTTTAAATTGGCATATGCTACTATCTTTTGTGTAAGTTCTTCAATAAATGGATCAGAGTCCAGTCTTGTGCTTTCCTCCTTGTTTTCTTTTATGAAGTCTTCTATTAATTCGTAAAGTTCCTCAATTTCTAATTCAGATGACTTTTCATTGATGCTGTTTACCATATTATTTAAATTGCGGATGCTTGAGTCCGTCAGTGCATCAGCAAATTTCCTTTTCAGTGGGCTCTTGGTTTCAATTCTTACAATTTCTTCTAACAGTAACTCTACAAAATATGGCTTTAGCTTAAACAACTGCAGACAAATTGCAGCAAAACAAAATATAAATCATGGTTTTAGAAAAAGTATTATGCAATGGAGAGACATTAGAGGATTTTTTTAACAGTGTATGAAATGGCTAGTGTACATATAATCACCTTTCTCAGCTAGAACTTTTAGTAGCAATTCCCTGATACTTTTTTCACCTTCAATTAGATCTTTTATTTTATATACATATTTTCTCGTTCTGAATCAATGGTACATCCTTCAGCAAGCTGTAAACTTTGTAAGTATTTTTTCCCCAACAGGATTTGCATTCGTTTGCAGATGTCAAAAATAGTAGACCAGTATTCTTTGAATTCCCTTTCTGATATAGAAAGCACAGAAATATGACCATATACATTGTTTCTAATCAAACGAATTCGTTCAATATCATCTCCAAGAGTTGTTTCATTTTGTTGTGGCATTGCGGATATTCCCCAGCGGTTGGTAGGTGGTGGAATATTTGGACAGAGATTACGCAGTAGTGTATATAATAGGGTAATATCAAAGTCTTTGTAACCTTTGGTCGTGGCATTGTTAATTTTATCTATTTGATCTGTTCCAAGTTTTTGGAACAATGTTTTCTTGTTTTTTACTGTATTGAATATGTTACTAGGCGAGATTTCATTTGCTAGTATGTCTTGCATCACCGGTGTCAGTTCCTCAATGATGACCAAACCCAGTCTAAAAAATCTTGTCCTGTCATCTGGAGATGTTGGTTTGCTCAGAGCCATTCTAAAAATAAAATTAAAAGAAACACTTTTTGAATGTTAAGATGGCAGAATATAAACTGGTAAGATTGGAATTATCCTGTATAAATCATTTTCATCTGTTTAAATGAAAGCATTTGATAAGAGACAATGAAATGGGCGGATACAATTCACTTCTGGCATGGGATTGAAATTCAAGTTTTTAGTTGATTTTCAAACCTTTTAAACCTTTTTTTTCAAAAACAAAGTGTTAACTTGGTAATTTTGGACCAAATGACAAATAATTTTGATTCATATTAAAATGTTATGAAAAATAATATTAAGGGGAAAAAATTAACACAAAAGATTTTTATCGGGTGCATGGGTGGGGTCTTCTTCAAATGAATCCTACGTACAAAATATAGACATGCTGCTTTGTATCAGTTTTATCTTTACATTGATAAAAATGCGAAGACTTTAATGGAATCTTCATTAGAAAATAAGATGTTGTTCTTGTTTTATTGCTTAAAAATCAATTATATGAATCAAGAAATAAAGAATTTAATCAATAAATTTACACATAATAAGTCGTACGTACGACATAATAAGTCGTTCGAACGAGATACTAAGTCGTACGTACGACATAATAAGTCGTACGAACAAGATTCTAAGTCGTACGTACGACATAATAAGTTGTACGAACGAGATAATATGTCGTACGTATGAGATACTCAGGACGTAGCTGCAGAACTGTAGCTTTATGGTTTTGTATTTTAGTCTTTGATCATATATTAAATGCAAATAATAGGCAATCTACGGCGCAAGATTTGAACGCACTTTTGGGAAGAATTTTCACACTTTCCAGCATTGGTCTATCCTTAATTCTAAACACATTTTTTAACCAATATGTTTATTTCATCAACCTTCCAGCCCTTTATATTCGTTTCTACAGGCGATAAACTCGCTTGATTTGAATTGTCTGTTGGATTGCAGAAAATTCAAACCAAGCAAGTTTATCACCTCTGCCCGATTCGAACTTCGGATTTTACATTGTTTATTTCATATTTATCCGCAAAACTGTTTATTACAATTCATAAATTATTAACTAGGAAGGATAAAGATTTTATTCAATATGATATATTTATTCTACCCGTGACCATGCATATTTTCAAAGCCTTATTAATTTCGGGCTTAAAATGGTATGATCAAGAGTAAATGGCTATTTAGGATATCGTCTAGAAAGTCTGAAAGAGTGTTTAAATATAGAGGGAAATTATAAATTACTTTTATAACAACAAGTTACGATTGGTACATGCATAATGTCTTTGGCACGTCAGTTAGTCCGCCAGTCCTTTTTTTTTATTTCTTTATTATTTTATAAGCATAATTATTCTTAAACAGCTGCATAAAATTTCATGAAAAATTGTAGATAATTAGGACACAATGTATAGATATGGATATTACTAAAACAGGCACGTAGCAATATTATTGTTTAAAATTGCATTGAAAGGCCGGTTGCCCCCTCCCCCGCTTTGTAATACAGTAAAGTGAAATAAGGGTAATGTACATGTACATGTACAAGTTTTTTTCTCTGGCTGCCCCCTTTCCCTTTCAAAAACGATGCTATGTCAATGCAAGAAATCTCTTTATTTTTCTGGGTGAGCACTTTGTATGCGCAACCCTGCTTAAGAGGGCGAAAAGGGGGGGGGGTGGGGGGTCGTGGCCATTTTAGACAATATTGCTCTCCTTTAGAAGAAGAGCTCTATATGAAAATGATCAAATTTAACAGCTGAAATAAATCAATATTTTTTTTCTTATCATATTATAGTTTACGGCTTATTTATTTGATAAAGAAATATTTCATGTATACAATGTATATATTAATTTTAGGGTGGTAACTATGCTTAAAGTCATTTAAAATCTAAATAGCATGCTTTCTGTTACGGCCCCCAGGTCTTCAAGCTGATCATATACGTAAAACCTGTTAGAAAAATGTTATCTTCGCTTAATAGATAAATAATAATCTTCTTAAAATCAAATCTAGAAGATAATCTGTCCCTCACATCATTTACTACTTCTGCGATTTCATTTTAATTTATTCGTTTGGAAACTTTTCCGAGATTAAATGTTTTAGATTATTCACGCATTTGATGTTTTTTTTTTTTTTTGGGGGGGGGGGGGGGGGGGCAGGGGGTATACTATAGGATCAACCGCTTGTCATTCATGTTTTGTATTTTTCTTCTTTTTTTTGGGGGGGGGGGGTGGTGGTGCGTTTGTATGTGACTCCTTCATCGTGAGGAAGAATGAATAATTCTTGTCCTCAAACAGTGAATGCTTACACTGTGGGATAATTTTTAGAGAATAATATTTCTGGTCTACATTCTCATAAATGTCGTTTATCTCTAAAGAAAAAGTAATAATTTTTATAGAGGAAAATGAAGTGAAATATACAAGTCTGTTTTTATAGAAGTAAACGTTTGCCACCAGGTGATTCGAACCAGGCCCCATAAAAATATTGAATGTCAGTCTCAAAACATCCGAGCTTTTCTAATTAAAAGGACTTTAAACATAAATATAAACCATATATATAATTATTCATTTTCAGGATTTTTGTACTTTTCGCCCAAAACGGTACCCCCTGGAAAGCTTAATTTATAATATTCTTTCGATAAAAACGTATCAAATTATCAGATTCTTTGAGGGGTGGACGGGGGCTGCTTTGGATTGGACTTCTAAGTCAACATGTAAAATTGACTTTTTTAAACTGTTAAATAGATTGAAGTTACAAATGTATATGAAATTTCGGTTTTTCCGTTTTAGTAATCAAAAGCACAACTATTAGCACGCCCGTCTATTAATGATATCATAAAGAAAACCGAATAACTATATATAATATCGTATAAGTAACATAAACACATGACTACAAGGGATTATTGTTATCTCGTTCGTACGACTTATTATGTCGTACGTACGACTTATTATGTCGTACGTACGACATAGTATCTCGTTCGTGCAACTTATTATATCGTACGTACGACATAGTATCTCGTTCGTACGACTTAGTATCTCGTTCGTACGACTTATTATGTCGTACGTACGACTTACTATGTCGTACGTACGAAATAGTATGTCGTTCGTACGACTTATTATGTCGTTCGTACGAATTACTATGTCGTACGTACGACTTAATATGTCGATCCTACGACTTAATATTATCTTGTTCGTATGACTTATTATGTCGTACGTACGACATAGTATCTCGTTCGTACGACTTATTATGTCGTACATACGACATAGTATCTCGTTCGTACGACTTAGTATCACGTTCGTACGACTTATTATGTCGTACATACGACAAAGTATCTCGTTCGTACGACTTAGTATCTCGTACGTACGACTTATTATCTCGTACGTACGACATAGTAAGTCGTACGTACGACTTATTATGTCGTACGTACGACTTATTATGTCGTACGTACGACTTAATATTATGTCGTACGTACGACTTATTATCTCGTTCGTACGACTTAGTATCTCGTTTGTACGACTTATTATATCGTACGTACGACTTAGTATGTCGTACGTACGACATAGTATCTCGTTCGTACGACTTAGTATCTCGTACGTACGACTTACTATGTCGTACGTACGACTTATTATGTCGTACGTACGACTTACAATAATTTTTTTTCAAGTGGCAGTAAAACGCTTCCGTTTAATATAACGTTGTGATGAAAATAAAATACTTCTGATGAAAATTGTAAAACTTTAAAGTTTTTTTTGCAAGAAATTTAGCGAGAACACATATTAATTTTTTGAAATGAATCGATTCAAATTTACTTTACATTCATTGTATCGAGTAATATAAAATTCGTTTGCTTCATTTTAATGTTATGATTATGGGTTTGAAATGCCTATACCGCGGCAGAAAAGAGACATTTTACTATATATTTCATTGAAAAAAAGCGTCACCTGTTCTCATCTACATTAGCGCATTTGAATTACAATTACAATCTAACCACGCAGACGAATCTCAAAAAAATTTCAGAAAGAAAAATTTCAAACCAGAGGAGTGAGCTGACAAATTTTTAGCCTATGTTTTCAGGCAAACAGTAAACCCGCGATCTACCTTAAACTTTGTATGGTTATTACTCCCTTGGTTTTCAACCAAACAGGATGGGATTTAGAATATAGATAGACAATTAAAAGACTCCTAAAAGAAGGTATGGTCATCATGCGCATACTTGCACGTGCATGCATGTGAAATGAGTAAAATTAAAAATACGCTTGAATGAGTGTATTTTAATACTTTTGGATAAAAGGTTTTGATACTTAAAGTATATTTTAGAAATAAATAACAAGTTTATAAACTTCAATGGGAATTGAAGTGGTTCGGTCACGTGATCAAATCCTGTGAAGGCCGAAGGCTTTCTCAGAAGATTTGATCACGTACCGACCCACTTCAATTCCCATTGAAGTTTAAAA
The DNA here is from genome assembly GCF_032062105.1 of Saccostrea cuccullata. NCBI lineage: Eukaryota > Metazoa > Mollusca > Bivalvia > Ostreida > Ostreidae > Saccostrea > Saccostrea cuccullata. Next base: position 25,162 of record NW_026928545.1, read on the forward strand.
ATTTGTTATTTATTACTTATATATACATTTGAGATGGACAATTCAATATTAAATTAAATATATTCGGTTATAGATATTGCAATAACCGGTCGCCGTAGATTTCCGTCAAAAGTGCGCATGGTGTAAATCGGCTTGAAAGGCGGTTACGCTTCGAATTCGTCAAACTAAGAATTCTATTTCGAAGGGAATATTTTGTTAAAGGCTACTTATGATCAGTAATAGTGAATAGTTTTTTGTCTGGGAATATTTTTATTTGTGAAAAATAATCATTAATGCTGAAAAGACACAGGAAACACGTCCGAGAATTATTGATAAAAAGTTGGAGGAATTTCGGTCGCCTGATAGGGACGGATGGATCCGATGGATTGAGACACTTGTCCGAGCCAGTTAGTTTGCAGTCAAGTACTAATTTTGATCAAAAACATTTAATCTTCGATTTCAGAAGCTAAATGTTTATTTATAATGTTAACACTACAGTCAAATATAAAGTGGAAGAAACATTATGATAATATTATTGCAAATGCAAATAGATCATTAGGTTTCCTTAAACGTAATCTAAAAATTTCAAATACAGAAGTAAAATCCAGAACCTACCAATCAATAGTGCGTCCTAAACTAGAGTATTGTTGTGGTGTGTAGGACTACATACCAAACAGTATAGACAAAAACTTGAAATGGTACAGAGAATTAAGGGCCGCTCGCTATGTGACTAACACTTACCACAATACTAGTAGTGTTACAGACATGATTAATACACTACAGTGGCCAACACTAGCTGAGCGACGCCTCAAAACAAGATTAATAATGTTCTATAAAGTAGTTCATCAACTTGTCGCTTTACCAACACAAATACTCATACCTACAGACACAAGAACTAGACAAAATCACTCACAAACATACAGACACTTACCAGCATCAAAAGATACATACAAATGGTCATTTTTTCCTCATAATATAATTCAATGGAATTTACTCCCCCAGTTTGCTGTACAAGCCACTAACGTTGACATTTTTCGAGAACAGCTAACCCAAGCTGTTCTCAACACTATCATGTAAAAAGTAAAACAGTTAAATTTTTCTTTTAATCACTAATGTAAATAAAAGCACATTTCTTTTTTTTTCTTCATATTGTTTCTATTTATATAAGTTTAGGTCACGCATGCGCACCAACAAGTAATCTTCAGTACTCTGAAGTTTTGTTGGAAAACAGAAGAAGAAGAGAAGAAGAAGACACTCTCTGGCGAAGTACGACAGCGCCGATCGAGGTGTTTCTCAGCTGTTTGTGGCGTGATTACAATGCTTTGATATTTTCCAAATGATTTACACATTTATCGTGAGTAGAATTAAATGAAAAAATATAGTTTTAATTAGCCTATATCATGAAGATTTAACTTATGGTCTAACAAAAATAAGGATACACTAAAAAGTTGGAGACTGTGCAGTTGACAAAAGTGACATACAACGTGTAAACAAAGGCTAGAATTTCCCTCTAAATAATTTATTAAGTTCATTTTTAACAGTTATAACATATCTTGATTTTAGCTTTACTGGTCAGAGACCAGAACAGCTTATGCAATAGTTATGCGTCCGTGTCCCGTCCGTCTGTCTGTCTGTCTGTAAACAATTTTTCAAAATGCTACTCCTCCTACAGTTTTGGTCTGATTTCAACATAATTTGACACACAAGTAGACTACACTAAGATACATAATTCTGTGCATAACGGTTTTTGATTTCAATAAACGGTCTTGCTGTGATTACTAAAAATAGAAATTTCTGTGAAATTGTTTCAAAATGCTACTCCTCCTACAGTTTTGGTCTGATTTCAATATAACTTGGCACACAAGTAGACTTTACTAAGATACATAATTCTGTATATCGGTTTTTCATTACAATAAACGGTGTTGCTGTGGTTACTAAAAATAGAAATAATTTCTGTGAAATTCTTTCAAAATGCTACACCTCCTACAGTTTTGGTTTGATTTCAGTTTAACTTGGCACACAAGTAAACTATACTAAGGTAAATAATTCTGTGTATCAGTTTTTCACTTCAATGAACGGCGTTGCCACGGTTATTAAAAATAGAAATTTCTGTTAAATACTCTCAAATTGCTACTCCAAATACAGTTTTAGTCTGATTATTATTAATATAATGATCATTATTCTATTTATTGCTGTTAAATAGTTTCAATCCCAAATGCATAAGTACTTTTCTCTTCCTTTGCTATAAGTACAAACCAGTAGAGCTTCAGTCTCAACAGAGACTTCTGGTTATTTTTGATTTTGAAACTATCAAACTTGGCTTGTAGAAGGTGTATCAAGACCTATTTTAAGCTTACATGTCCAAGAACGAATTCGAGTCGATATCGACAATATTATGTCGATATCGTATAGATATCGATCTTGATGAGCACTATTAATTTGAAATACTTGGTACCTTAAATGAGACTTTATGCTATGTCGATATAGTCGATATCAACAATACCACGATGATATCGTATCAATATCGATCCTATTTGTAGAATTTATTTTCACATTGAGGTAAATCATAATTTCTACAAGGTCACAAGTGATGTTAAATTCATTCATAATTAGCGTCGTCTAGCTGTCCGTCTGTCTGTAAACAATCTTTCAAAATGCTACTCCTCCTACAGTTTTGGTCTAATTTCAATATAACTTGGCACACAAGTAGACTACAATAAGATACATGATTCTGTGTATCGGTTTTTGATATCGATAAACGGTGTTGCCGTGGATACTAAAAATAGAAATTTCTGTGAAATATCTTTCAAAATGCTACTCCTCCTACGGTTTTTGTCTGATTTCAATATAACTTGGCACATAAATAGACTACACTAGGATACATCATTTTGTATATCGGTTTTAGATTTCGATGAACGATGTTGCCGTGGTAACTGAAAATAGAAATATCTGTAAAATTGTTTCAAAATGCTACTCCTCCTACAGTTTTGGTCTGATTTCAATATAACTTGGCACTCAAGTAGACTTCACTGATGCATAATTCCATGTATCGGTTTTTTTATTTCAATGAACGGTCTTGCCTTTGATACTAAAAATAGAAATTTCTTTGAAATTGTTTCAAAATGCTACTCTTCCTACAGTTTTGGTCAGATTTCAATTAATAATTTGGCACACAAGTAGACTGCACTAAGATACATAATTCTTTATATCGGTTTTTGATTTTGTTGAACGGTGTTGCCGTGGTCAGAGACCAGAAGAGCTTATGCGATAGTAAGGTGTCCATATTCCGTCCGTCTGTCTAGCTGTCTGTCCGTCTGTCTAGCTGTCCGTCTGTCTGTGCAACGTGTCCGGTCCATATCTTTCTTACGGAAGGATATTAGAATCTACTACTCCACACAAAGATTGCCCATGACCTAAGGAAGGGTGTGTCATGACCTTGACCCAAGGTCATTTGGGGAACTTCAAGGTCACTGAAAGAAAAATTTCATAATTCGTGTCCGGTCCATATCTTTCTTATGGATAAACTTGGTAGGTTCTAATTTCACACAAAGATTGTCCATGACCCACGGATCTGTCATGACCTTGACCTAAGGTCATTTTAGGAACTTCAATGTCACTGGAAGAAAAATTTCATAATTTGTGTCTGGTCCACACCTTTTTTACGGATAAACTTGGTAGGTTCTCATTTCAAACTAAGATTGCCTATTACCCAAGGGTGTGTCATTATCTTGACCCAAGGTCATTTGGGGATCTTCAAGGTCCCTGGAAGAAAAATTTCACAATTTGTGTCCAGTCCATATCTTTCTTATGGATAAACTTGGTAGGTTCTCATTCCACACAAAGATTGCCCATGACCTAAGGGTGTGTCATGACCTTGACCAAAGGTCATTTGGGGACTTTCAAGTTCACTGGAAGAAAAAATTCATAATTTGTGTCCGGTCCATATCTTTCCACACAAAGATTTCCCATGACCTAAGGGTATGTCATGACCTTGACCCAAGGTCATTTGGGGAAGTTCAATGTCAAGGTCACTCAGTTATAAAAAAACAAAAGCTTTTAATGTTAAGATATATCATATATTGAGACAAATCATTCAAAATATAACTTTGCTTGTGACCCATACATGCAGATACAATTATAATTAAAGTAAAAAAAAGACCTCTACGAATTATAAGTAAGATACGGAAGCGTATTAGTGCCACTTGAACAATTCACTTTTTTTTTAATTTGTACACTTTAAAGTGTAAATTTTACAGATTAAAGTGTAAATTTTACACTTTAATATGTAAATTTTACACTTTAAAGTGTAAGATTTACACTTTAATCTGTAAAATTTACACTTTAATCTGTAAATTTTACACTTTAATCTGTAAAATTTACACTTTAATCTTTAAATTTTACACTTTAATCTGTAAATTTAACACTTTAATCTGTGAATTTTACACTTTAATCTGTAAAATTTACACTTTAATCTGTAAATTTTACACTTTAAAGTGTAAATTTTACACTTAAATCTGTAAAATTTACACTTTAATCTGTAAAATTTACACTTTAATCTGTAAATTTTACACTTTAAAGTGTAAATTTTATACTTTAAGGTCAAGATCTAGTAAATAACTTGAGACTAATTTTTGGTGCTAGATCCATTACGTCATAATCAATTTCAACTTTCTTTTTCCCGTACTTTACGGCACCAGCAGAATTATGTAGAAAATAGGGTATTTTCATGTCATTCAATTTGAAATCGTAAGAAAAGTAAACCGGATACCGATATTAAATTTGATATTGATTTAAAGAAGAGGCCATGAACGTACTAATTACCGTTTTCTGAGAGACTGTAGGCAATCTTTATACATTTCCTTTGCCGAATACGAAAAAAAATCCTATATTCATGGGTTTTTTTCTTAATTTTTCATTGAAAATGACAGTTTAAAATACAGTTTTTCATCTTGTTTACCTAAAAATTATGCCCCGAAACATCTTATTTGACCAATCTAAAGTTGTAAAGCATCAATAAAGGAATTTATTTCTCAAGTTTGATAAATCTATAGGCACCTTTCATTTACTACATCTTGACCTTAATCTGTAAAATTTACACTTTAATCTGTAAAATTTACACTTTATTTTAAACAACCTAAACTGTTATCAGTTATGATCAAACGGTCGATTTGTGATGTTTTACCTCTGAAACATGAAAAAAGTATTAAACTGTGATTTTTACAATTCTTTGCATATTTTTATTTAACATGTACTCGTACATGTTTAATAGTATATGAACAGTGTAATTAACAGTAAAAATAAATATCTCAATGATTTTTTTTATTTGCAGTTCAGATTGATATTACAAGTATTTGGTTCTATGGTCATGATGAAATAATATATTAAAATTACGTTATGTAGCATTAAAGAAACGTCATTGAATCAAAATATATAAAATTCATTGCTGTTCCAAAATATAAACATATAATATAAACATACTTTGATATCAATATCACATTCATCTAGAATATGTACATGTATGCATAAGTTTGATATGCTATTCATTTATATTCTAAGAAAAGTTTTACTTGTATCAGGAATACTAACTTGCTTATCATTTGCATTTATTGTAAAATAGAAAATCAGAATTAAATATTATCTTGCAATATTAACGGTCTGTTGGGTTTAAATTGCGTTACTAAGGATGTATGAATTTGCTTATTTCACTATGTGAATAAACAAATAAAGTGTAAAATTTACACTTTAAAGTGTAAAATTTACAGATTAAAGTGTAAAGTTTTCAGATTAAAGTGTAAAATTTACAGATTAAAGTGTACAATTTACACTTTAAAGTGTAAATTTTACATATTAAAGTGTAAAATTTACAGATTAAAGTGTAAAATTTACAGATTAAAGTGTAAATTTTACAGATTAAAGTGTAAATTTTACAGAATAAAGTGTAAAATTTACAGATTAAAGTGTAAATTTTACAGATTAAAGTGTAAATTTTACAGATTAAAGTGTAAAATTTACAGAATAAAGTGTAAAATTTACAGATTAAAGTGTAAATTTTACAGATTAAAGTGTAAATTTTACAGATTAAAGTGTAAAATTTACAGATTAAAGTGTAAAATTTATAGATTAAAGTGTAAATTTTACAGATTAAAGTGTAAAATTTACACTTAAAAGTGTAAAATTTACAGATTAAAGTGTAAATTTTACAGATTAAAGTGTAAATTTTACAGATTAAAGTGTAAATTTTACACTTTAAAGTGTAAAATTTACAGATTAAAGTGTAAATTTTGCAGAATAAAGTGTAAAATTTACAGATTAAAGTGTAAATTTTACACATTAAAGTGTAAAATTTACAGATTAAAGTGTAAAATTTACAGATTAAAGTGTAAATTTTACAGATTAAAGTGTAAAATTTACACTTTAAAGTGTAAATTTTACAGATTAAAGTGTAAAATTTACAGATTAAAGTGTAGAAATTAAAAAAAAAAGTAAAGTGTGCAAGTGGCACTAATACGCTTCCATAGTAAGAACATCGATCTAACAGTATTTCGCTTAGATTGACACATATATAGAAAGTATAAAAATCCCTTATCAATAAATTGTTTTGCAATACTACAAATATATTTGGGATAAAAAAAGAATAGATTCTGCAAGTGTATATTGTACACAGGTACATGTACTTATTTTATTTTGTTTATAAACGTTGGATGCAAGATCTGAGATGTTTCTTTTAATAAATTCATTTGATATACATTTTTTTTAATTCTAAAGATATAGTATATCCTTTGATTCCATATCTTTACCTATTTTCGTGTGAAACGTATTTAATTTTTTTTTTTAAATGTGTTTTGTAACCGCAGGTACTTAATTATGTACATAAACCAACAGTTCCTGATTTTACTTTGCTCTGACAATACTAACCACTACCATGTGATACATGTAATTGGCAAGTGGCATTGAAAGGAACTAATATCTACAAAGAATCTGGGTGGATTAGGCGAGTCATATGCCTACGCAAGGGCAAGCAAAATATCGATCAAATAAAATCTAGCAAATTCCACTTTTTGTTAAATTTGGGAGTTATTTATAACCATATACAAACAGTAAAGATGAAACTTGAATCAAATTACTTACTAATTGATTGTAATTAACCCGCCAAAGTGGTTATACACTTTAGTAACCGTAAAAATGATAGAAATGGAATGTTAAAACTGTGTTTTTTATATAGAGTGGGTCTTCGTACCATTTTTTTGTAAACAAATATTCAAAGGGTATGGAAGAATATATCTCTCACCATTTTCAAAAAAAATGGTACGAAGACCCACTCTATATAAAAAGTTAGTTTACCTACTTTAATTTCGCAACATATTCTTAAGGTCATAAGCAACGTAGTTTGAACTTTTTGGGGTTCTTCTCTGGAGTTGAAGAGTTCCACTAAATGAAAGATCTGTGTGCAATAGTTTTAATGTCTATAAATGGATTTGTGCACGTCATCTAAAACAATTTTTAATGAATTAAAATCTGGAATTTGTGTTTTATAATTTTTGTACATTTTTATTTGAATTATGCAAAAATTTTCAAAATTCGATATCTTTTCAAAACCTCTGGTAAGGCATGCTGATTTTTTGTCTATGAACACGCAATTATATTGTAAGTTTAAATTTGGAATACCTTTGAAATCTATCAGTAGGTAAGGTACGTTGCGTATGTCCTTAAAAACTCAGTTCAGTTGTGCATTTGCTATATATAGAACTGTTTGCTATTTAAAGGAAAATATCTGTGCGACTTCGTGGCTCAGTAGTCATAGCGACGGAGTTGAAGCACCCAGTTACCTGTCGCGAGTGTTCGAATCATGATCTTTTAAAGTTCAGGTAAAATTAGATAAACATATTTCTTTTTACAAAAAACAAAATGAATAAATAAGATGATGAATTTATTTACGGCCAATTAATGTTTTTCCTATAATAAACACGTTTTCAAGCTACATTTGTATATAACATTTTAAATGCATTTAGTTCAAGACTACATTACACGATTAAAATGTAAACAAATTCAATCATGGGTAGCCAGCGCGATATGACTGTTCTGTATGCAAAAACAGTTAAAAGGAAAGGTAAAGCGTACCATCTCCCAAACCCTGAAGACATAATTATTGGATAGAATAATTAACACGCAATATGAAAAGCATCACGTTAAAAATACTGTAAACATATAGATATTGTCATTTGGACAGTGCTGTACAAAGTTTAAATGTTTAGGTAAATCGTACAACTATGAAATTTCCGAAATGCTTACAGAGCGACAAAATCCGTGTGAGCATTTGACTCGCCTTATCCCCCCAGATTCTTTTTCATGAATATACATCTCCATATGGAGATGGGAGGATTGAAAACTTGCCCTCAACAGATAACACTACCTTAGTCTATGTTTAGAGATTCTGCTTGTGTTATTGGAGGCATCCTTTTCGACCATTAATTTGTGTGGCTAAATTATATACAGACTCTTAAAAAATGTTTAATGCAATGCAACTCCATCAACTAATCTTATACAAAATTAAATATTGTCAAAACGTCTTTCTTATAGTGCGTTATCACCGTGTCCCAGAGATTACCATTAAGAAAATCTCCCCTGACATCTGGGGTAAATGACCTTGGATTAAGGTGTGAAGTATTAATTCTTATATGTTCCTCCATAAAAAAAAAAGATATTAACTGGACACGTTTGCGCATATGGATGGACAAACTGACAGACAGACGGACAAGGCAATTCCTAAACATATCCCAAATTATTTCACCAAGTTGACTCTATCTCCAAGCTTTTAAAAGAAGACAAATTATTGACAAACAAGCAGATGCAATAATTAAGAATATGAAATGTCGTTTGACGTCTACATTTTGCAAGGTCTATTGTCAATACAATGATCTTGTCAGCAAACAGTATATTATAATTAAGTAGAATGCTGATAACATTTAACATTCTAATTGTTACGCTATTATTTATACACGCCAACTATCTAGTGATTTTTCTGTTTACCCGATCATGACAAGAAACACTCGGTGTGTAAACAGTGGACAGAGCTAACTCCTCCATGGCACCTGATCCCACCTCTTTTGCTTTTAGGTGCCCGTGTTTGATCTGCTCCTGGTTTCATTGTTGCAATAATTTTAGCATGAATACTGTTCGTTATACATATATCAATCTTTCATCTATTTCAGAGTTACTGTAATAACAGAATTATTACAAATAGGTGTCTTAAATTGTTGATGCCCAATAGCAAAATACTAAAATTTTC
>NW_026928546.1:0-45000 GCF_032062105.1 Saccostrea cuccullata
ACTATCTGAGAAAGTCCAAACTCCTCTAAAGCAGATGTCCAATATTGTGGGGGGTCTTTCATTAGATCAATATTAAAATCACCTGATAGAATAATTTCAGTATCGTCACAGCAGGAGGCACGGTTCACCTCCCTTGCTAGGTCCTCCGCCCAGCAGGAGGGGGCAGATGGTGGACGATAAGCAGAGCAATAAAATATAGGTTTTGAATTTTTTAGATTAATTTCTAGCCAGATTGTCTCAATATTACTGATTTCATGATGACAAAGCCTTATTAAGATTAGGAATAAGGATAAACCTAGATTTTTTTTTCGTGATATGTATATATAGTTAACATGGTTCTTTTTTCATTCAATTAATAGATGGGATCCTGAGAATGAATTAATTAGGTTTAATTTTGTTGTTACAGGAGTTGTTCTTTTATTATTATTATTAACACATACATTAATATCTAAAACAATCTTTGTTTTATTATTTGAATTTATAGTTCTTATAGTGTGATATCATACTAATTTTTCAAATGGGTAGAGGTGATTTCAAACAGTCAAAAATAAATCAATATGAAAATTATTGAAAATCCTTTTTACTACTAATTTTAAAATTGTCTCAAAATCCTCATCACAGGTCAAGTTTGACATCTGGGTATTACTCTGTGTATTAAATCACTTCCTGTGTATAGGGATTAGGAGACAGATGGCCATAAGTAGATTGCTAGTCCCCAAGGCATTCACACCTGTACAAAATAAGCCCCTCCCTCACCTGGTATTTACCACCCGGTAAAAATTCTCTGCCTTTAAGCTAAAGTATACACGAAAATGTTTTTCAAATCAATTTCACAGTTGGCTCAGTAGGAAAACACAGCGAATGTAAATATATAATGATGGACTCCCTGCAATGACGCTATAATGATGGACTCTCTACAATGACGCTTAGCCTGTTCCCCTGTCTCATCCTTACCAATGCAGAAGTGAACGAAGCATTACAAGACCAGGAACCAGGCTACAGTGACGCTATGATAATAGACTCCATAGTCCCTACAATGTTTGACTTCCTAATTTGTGATGGACTTCCCTTATTGAGTCTAACTGCTGCGACCCATAACTTAACACTGTTATCCTGATGACTAAAGGTATGGGCCCTTTATTGTTGCACTAACTGCATTCATGATCTTATGCAACAGATTTAATATAATTTTCATATTAAATAGAGATTTAGTCAAGATTCTGCCAGGTGACTAAAAGAGAAAACAAACATATCTCGTAACTGAAGGGTGCTAAAAAGTAACTTCAATAGACTTCAGAAAAAAACATTCACTGTAAAAGGCTAGGAATAAAATCCCTCGGCTGCCATATTCAAAGAAAGAAAATAACTCACCTATAGCAGGGATAAAATAAAACGGAAGATTAATTCATACATGTCAACATTTAACGTTCTGTAGTAGAAAAGACCGAAATGATATCTTGCCTAAATTTAGCCGATTCTGAGAAGTCACGTGACTTGGTCTTTCCTAAATGTTCCGTCTTCCTTGTCAAAGTTGATCACGTGAGTAGAATACAGCCATATATCATCATTCCGCATGAAAAAAAGCTGTGCATGGGGAATTCTCATCATATTTAACATGCACCCCGAAGCAGTGTATTGCAATACATGTAATTTTTTCATGAATAAGATAAATCAATAATACACATGCTGAGACTTTCAATAAGGAAATAATAAAGGGAACGATATAATCACTGCAGCGGCGAAAAACGGTAAATGGAATACGAGATCTGGGAGAAAACAAGATGTGTTGTGAAACACTATGCGCCCGGCGGCAACAAAGTTCAAAAAATCTATTTTTAGCATATTGATCATAGTCAAGGTCACAAGGTCATTGACCATGGTGTCATTTGAAAGAACTTAATCGGTGGAGTATGCATACTAAATATGTAGTCCCTATCTCCTATGGTTCAAAAGTTATGGCAAAAAGTGTAAAGAACATATAGGTCACAGTCAAGGTCACAAGATCATTGACATAGCCGTCGTTTGAAAGGACTTTATCGGTGAAGTATGCATACCAAATATGAAGTCCCTATCTCCTATGGTTCAAAAGTTATGACAAACAGTGAAAAAAGCTATTTTTAGCATAAAGGTCACAGTCAAGGTCACAAGATCATTGACCTTGCCGTCGTTTAAAAGGACTTTATCGGTGGAGTATGCATTCCAAATATGAAGTCCCTCTCTCCCATGGTTCAAAAGTTATGACAAACAGTGGAAAAAGCTATTTTTATCATATAGGTCACAGTCAAGGTCACAAGGTCATTGACAATGGTGTCATTTGAAAGAACTTAATTGGTGGAGTATGCATTCCAAATATGAAGTCCATATCTCCTATGGTTCAAAAGTTATGGCAAAAAGTGTAAAAAGCTATTTTTAGCATAAGGGTCACAGTCAAGGTCACAAGATCATTGACCTTGCCGTCGTTTGAAAGGACTTTATCGGTGGGGTATGCATACCATATATGAAGTCCCTATCTCCTATGGTTCAAAAGTTATGACAAACAGTGGAAAAAGCTATTTTTAGCATATAGGTCACAGTCAAGGTTACAAGGTCATTGACCTTGATGTCATTTGAAAGGACTTTATTAGTGGAGTATGCATACCAAATATGAAGTCTCTATCTCTTATTGTTCAAAAGTTATGGCGAAGGTTAAAGTTGACAACAGACAAACAGACAAACAGACAAACAGATAAACAGACAAACAGATAAACAGACAAACAGACAAACAGACAGGACAAAAACAATATACGCCCGGGATCTATCGATCCGGGCGCATAAAAATGTCTGCATGTTGACAGTTTCCTTCTTCTTGCTTTTTAAAACTCATTCTGCCTTGAGATATGACTATATTATATATATATATACTCTAACTAAAGAATGTTTATATTTTTTGTGTGTTCTCTTGTTAAATAAAATTAAATTGAAATTTTCAACATAATTTATTCACGATAAGAATTTCATTTGTAAAATTGGATCAAAAACATTACGACTTGTTAAAATTATAAGTCATTAATATAACACATCTAAATGTAACTCGACTTCGCTCCATGAATTTTTAACACTGTATCAAAAAAAGATAGAAAGACTTTCAAAATACTCTTTGATAACAGAAAAAAATATTTAAAGATATAAAGCTTGTTTTACTGATGGGCATGGGTATATTTTGAAAAGAAAAACATGAATGAAATCAACTGGAACTTTCAGGTATCTCGTTTACACGTTGTTAAGAAGTGCAATATGTCATTATACTTATGCAAGAAGAAGGCGGAGGAGGAGGAGAGGAAGAGGTAACAATATTTTTAACTCAGAACTCACAGTCCATGCTGTAATGACTGATGAAAAACGTTTTTTTACGACATCATTGAATCTAAATGATACTATGTAATATAGATTCTGTGAAGTTTATTAAATTGCATTCACAGGTGTAAGAGGAGTTGCAGATATGGGATGGCTACAGTAAAATACAGACACTCCCACTGTTATATACCCCCACTTTTCAAGCGATGAAGAGAACATGGAAAAAGTGGGGGGGGGGTAAAATTACAGTCTTGATCGTGGTAGCTAGGTCGAGATTGTATGCTGATTTGGAAGTCAGCGGGACATAACTTAAATTTTGTTTGTTTATTTCATCTATATTATCAATAAAGCTCCGTCCTAGCACTAGAACCCCTGACCCAGGGGCCATGAATTTCAAAATTTGTACTTTGTACTTGGTTAGTTTATTTAATGCCCAGGAACAGAGAAAAGATTTTCAAAGAATTTATGCATTTTCACTAGATAATCTATTAAGACCCGCCCTAGCACTAGAACCCCTGACCCGGGGGCCATGAATCTCACAATTTTGTTAGAAGACTCAATGCTGATTACAATGCTTGATGTCCAGGAGTGAATAAGAAGATTTTCAAAGATTGCATTAATTTTAGTGCTTTTGGTCCCACCCCTCGGGCCCCAGGGGTGGGTGGGTGGGCAGGGACCATGAAATTCACATTTTACGCTCCCCTTCACTCATTGATGCTTTGTGCTGGTTGATATTGGTTCAGTGGTTGCAGAGAAGAAGCTGAAAATGTTCAAATGTTAACACACGACGGGCGAAAACTGATAGCAATAGGTCACCTGAGTTTACTCAGGTGCCCTTAAAAATAGATATATGCAATCTCTTGCAATTAATAAATTTATAATATGTGACTGGGAAAATGGGGTCAGATAAGCTAAAATAATTTTTTGAGTTTTTTTTTTAAATTCTCATAATTTTTTTTAATTCTCATAATGTTAAAAAAAATTGTCAAAAAACCAGAGTCATATCTGAAGGGGTTTTAAAGATATGACCAGATCTGTTCATTGACCCTTTATAGAGTTATTACATGAAGAGACACTTTCAAAACAGGGAATATGACTTTTTCTATGATATTTCATCTGAAGTTTAATTCTTAGATTTTAAACTTAAATTTACACTTTTTTAAAATAGAAATTTTAGAAGTGTACAGAATTTTCATCATTGTTGTCATGGCAAGAAAATAAAATAAGATTTCTTATCTTTTACAAAATCATTTTTGCAAGAATTCAAAGACAATCGGTGTTTATAAAAGTTTCAATAATTCATACACATCCTGTGATCATAAATTTTCAATTTTTAAGGAAGCAATAAACACTAACATAATATATTTTCTGGCATATAAAAGTGTCCAGTCCAGGTTTATCAAGTTCATTTTCAACAAAAGGTACCTATCATACTTCCCTAAAAAAATGCTAAAAACAGTTAAGGTACCTTATGTAAACTTATTGAACAGAAATTAGACATGTTTACTTACATTGGGAAGATACATGCAAATGATTCAATTACTTTTTCTTAGTCTAACATACATGTAATGTTAAGAACACTTTTATTTAGTAAACATTGCGTTCTTCACTGTAGAGAAGTTATGTAAGAATTAGTGAAACGGTATCGACTTTAATGCTTCTCAAACAATCTAGACCAGAATAGGTTCAATTCAGGTTGTCAGGGATTATTTTTTAGAAAAAGTAATTACAAGAACCTCTCAGATAGTCCTGTGCTTATGTATGTGTCTTTAATCATCTAAATAAAATGACATGTAGAATAACCGTGTTTGTTTATATATCTGTATACACACATTCTGTTGTTGTTCAGTGATCCTACCCAGAGTTGATGCGTTATGCCATCATAACTCAAGCTACATGGTATTTCTATACCGTGATGTTGTGTCTGTATTAGTGACAGAAAAACACCATTCTTGTCAACTATTTGTACCGCGTCAGTGTAACCATCACACACCAGGATGTTCGACAGCGCGTCTGTACAGAGTCCTTGTGGACTAAGCCAGGATCCTGATGGGTGTCCCGTGTAGGAGAAACGGTGTCTTCCCCCACGCTCTGTCACCACTACCAAGCATAAGTCAGACACAATTACGTCTCCATTGCGGTTTTCTGTGATATACACGGGATAGCTGTACAGTTCCTGCCCTGTATTTGTGTGTTGTATTGTCTTTATCTGTTGTCCTATGTGGTTATACCGTGTAACCTTTGCCCTCCATGTAGGTGTATCACTTCTGCACATTCCTACCAATAGTTCTCCAGTGGAGGGAGAGCAAAACACACACAGTGGCACGTATGGTCCTGTTCTCGTTAGCAATGTAGACTTTGTTCTCATATCTGTAGATAATTTATTAATATTACAAACATTGTCTATATAGATAAGCCCTCGTGTAACACTGAAAGTATGTGCCCCATATCCTCCACTGATATCTCTCAACTGAAGTAGTCTCTCGCCTGATTTATTTGTCAATACGAGATTGTTATTATCACTGATCCAGACTAGATCTGGTGTCTGAAAGGAGATGTGTCTAACATCACTCACACCTGTTACCGTGAAGGATCTTTGTAACATTGGGGTAGACATCAGATTCAGAAGACTTTCGTTTCTTAACTGTCTTTTTCCTGTCTCTATGATTTGTATTTCGCTCAATAAGTTACTGATACCTCTAATTTCGGTTTTCTCAGTCAGGGAAAGAAGGGTGTGTTGTGTAACATCGAGAGTGTCCTTTTGGTTGGGTAAACGGGTTTTCTTAAGAAATAAAAGGAATTTTACTTGTCTGTTTAATGACTGTTCAGATCTTTGTTCATAGTTCTGTGCTATGGAAAGGAGTCTCTTAATGTTTTTCTCCTGCTCATGTAATTTATTAATAAAAAAAATAATGTTTAAGTTTAACATCACATATTACAGTGTCCACGAAACTCTTTAATTTCTGACCTTTTCGTGTCATCTCTGATTGTTGGTTTGATATTTCTGTGTGAATTTTTTTAATGTCAGTTTTGATTTTTGTCAAGTAAATATAGTTGTTATAGAGAAGTTTACCTCTGACGTCATGAATGATTTCTCTGTGTTGTTGTCTATTTATTTTATATGCTGATTTAATTTCCTGTAACTTGTGTTTTCTGTGTTCAAAGCAATGGAAACAAATAGGAAGTTTACATGAATGACAGAACATTTCATAAGTTATATTTGGATGTCTTACACAGGTCTCTAATTTTGTTTTTCCTTTATATTTCTCCCGGAAAATCACAACATCATGATAAATGCTATCCAAATTAGCTACATGTTTTTCTTTACAATGAAGGCACAGGTTATTTCTACACGTGTTACAGTAGTATTCGGTTATCTGCTGACATTGAGAACACTGTCGTACTCTACACTGAGTGCTGAATCCCTTTCCCATCATTCGAAAGGAACAGGATCTGCTGAAATTAGTCAGATTAGGTCAGAGGGCATACAAAAAGTTTGAATTATACAAAGCTTGATGAAACATATGAAGATAACAAATAGTATGCGAGGTCAAAAGTTTATAAAACAATACAAAATAGTAGCAGAACTACAAGCCTCCAAACCATTGGAGGTGGAATCAGGTGCCATGGAGGAGAGAGCACCCCCTGCCGACCGTTCACAACCGCCGTGTGCTCCTTCTCATGATCGGGAAAAAACGAGAACCCCATCGTCAATTCAGTGTATAAATAATAGACTAACAATTCGTGTGAAAAACATCTGTCAGCATTAAACTCAATAATAATTTGTGTTTGCTGACAGGGTCATTGTATCGACCATAAAACTTAAGTGAAAATGATGAAATTTAACGAGACTGCTGATATTCTTGTTTCATCAACTTGTTTGTCAATATTTTACCTCGTTTTAGAAAATGTTCATACGTAGAGCAAGTTCTTGTGTATCGAATCATAAAGACCGTATGCATGTGATAACATTTACTTTTCGGCATATTAGTTTACCTCATTAATTGCTGTTGGTCCATTATTTATATAATGAATTGACGACGAATTTTTCCGGGTTTTTTTTATCATGTCAAGGAGCACACGGCAGGTGTGACCAGTCGGCAGGGGATTCTCACTTCTCCAGGGCATCTTGTCCCACCTTAAATGTTTCGGAGGTCCATGTTTGCTCTGTTTTTTTTTTTTTGTTTGTTTTGTTTTGTTTTGTTTTATGGACTTTTGAACTTGAATACTGTTCGTTATCCCCTTATATTCAATTTTAAACAGAATTGAGAAATGGAAAATACATTTAAGAAATGAATTTTATTTTTGAAGATTCATGAGGACATGAACTACAACGATTCAAGCAGGCATATTGTTAGCGTTTAGTGATAAATAAGCAGACGTTTAGCGTCGTAGTTCATGTACCTCGCTATTTTATTTTTTTACGTTTACATTATTTTCTGATAGGGAATCACAATTCAACTGTCATTTTACGAAGCAAAACAGTATGCACGATAGTTTTAATGTCAAATACGATATTATGACGGAACAATGGAAATATTCATGCTCATCCATTGTTCATATAAAATTAACAATAATCTAATTTGAAAGAATCTTAAAGAAATATGTTTGGATATGTAAATATAAACATGTACATATTATGTAATTTCGCCACATATGATCAACATATGCATTATGTTTCACATGAGAATCATATGTGAATCATATGTTAAATCAAATGAGAACTATATGTTTATATATACAATCATATGAGAATCAGATGTGGCAAATCATACGTGAATCATATGAATATACACATGTAAATCATGAAGTAATATACATATGATGCCTTTTTATGATTCTCATATGAAACCAATCAAATTATGGATCATATGTTGCAAGGTTGCTTGTATACACACATACACGTATATTTTTATATCTGAAACTAACCTCAGTTTTGGCGTTTACCTTCATTCCTTCATTCTAATGATCCTGAAGTGTGTCATTTAACATGTATCTTCTATCCTTAAACTGCGCATAACTTTATTTTTATCTCCGACTTTATCTATGACAAGAGGCCTAACCGTTTGTGTTGCAAGTACAGGTATTTACTTGTACCATAAAATAAGTACATTTATGCTGTCAGCATGAATAATTTTGGGTAAGTTCTTCAGGTTTCAATAGTAAATAACCTTTCATTTAACTAAAAAAAGAAATTTCATATTGTTAAAAATCATAAAAATATTTATGAATAAGTTTTTTTTCACTTAATTTGGGGCGGTTAACAAATTAAAAAGGATAAAAAAAAAACTTAATGAAATGGTTCCAGTCGACAAGGCTTCTAATAATTTAGTCTTTGCTTGTAAGGCCTATTATAATAACTGTATTTTAGAAGAACCAGTATTTTGATTGCCTGCTTGAAATCCAACTTAAATATGCAGTTCAATTACCTAAGATGACATATAAAGCATCTCAGATTTAATATGTTTGGATTTTTAGAAAATGTGAAAAATTGCCAAATTTACCAAAAGTCAGTAACATTCAGATTTACGACTTTTCTACATTATACAACCATTCTTAGCGATAAGCTATCAACAAAACCACTCTGATTCTACACACAAGTACTCTAAACCAAACTATAACTCTTCATAAAATTAATTATTTTATTTGGAATGATAAAACATATGGAGATAACGAACAGTATTCAGTTGCTAGATCAAACGTCCATACAACAACACAAAATAGGAGCAGAACAAACACGGACCCCCAAAACATCAGGGTTGGGATCAAATGTCATGGAAGAGTGGGCATACCCTGCCTACCTGTAACACCCGTTGTGTGCTCCTTGTCATGATCGGAAAATAACGGAATTGTAATAGTTTCCTAATGTTTTTAATCGTTTCTCGTCAAAGGAAGCAATTTCCGTTATTTACCAATCATGACAAGGAGCACACGGCGGGTTTGACCGGTTGGCAGGAGATGCTCAGTCCTCCATGGCACCTGATCCCACCTCTGGTGTTTTGGAGGTCCGTGTTTCCTCTGCCCCTATTTGTATTGTTTTAATGAATACTGTTTGTTGTCGCCATAGCCTTCATCCATTGCCTTATTTAAATGTAACTTCCGTTTTTGCTATTTATAAACATGCCTCTAATACGGAAGATGATAACAGTAAAATCTCATATGTTCGATTACATAACATGTTTAAAAGCTTGAATATTTCAATAGTTGATTTCTGAAATCTAGCATCATGAAAGACACGCCCAATTTAAAAATTTAAAAGTTACATACCACAAATATAAAATACTTTTCAATTAAAAAGTAGCAATTTACTATTTTAAGGAATAAACAATTCTTTATTATCTTATCTTTTTGGCCTAATTTCTAGAGGCACCATTGTTATTTTTCGGCGACACGTTACAACAAAACTAAGACGAATATGGCTAATGTGCAAAAAATACTCATCCATTTGTTAGTCCATTATTTATACACTGATTTGACTACGGATTTTTTCCGTTACGTCCTGATCATGACAACGAGCACACGGCGGGTGTGACCGGTCGGCAGGGGATGCTCACTCCTCCATGGAACTTTTCCCACCTCTGATGTTTCGGAGGTCCGTGTTTGCTCTGCTCTTATTTTGTATATTGTTTAATGGACGTTGAGATTGAATACTGTTCGTTATTTCCATATTCTTCTGTAGGAAGTCAGTTTGAATTGACTACGGATTTTTTTCCGTTATTTCCTGATCATGACAACGAGCACACGGCGAGTGTGACAGGTCGGCAGGGGATGCTCACTCCTCGATGGCACCTGATCCCACCTCTGATGTTTCGGTGGTCCGTGTTTGCTCTGCTCTTATTTTGAATTGTTTTATGAACTTTGAGACATCTAACAGGTGCAAACTGTAAACTGCCTCCTGTTTTGTGAATGCATCTGTTAATCAAATACTAGTATTTAGATTACACTATGTTTTTATATACTTCAAAAACTTTTTTCTGTATTGTTTGCAGAATATTAGAAGGAATTAAACTCACCTCAGGTTAATTTGTAAATGTTTAAATGGAAATATGTGTACTACAGTGACTACCATTATAGTTTCCCTTCAATTCTTTTCAATAGTGCCAATGAACTGAATTGTTATTTATCTAAGTATTTTAATTATACCTGAATCTACTCTTGAGGACTCCAAATGCCCTCTCAACTGTATTTCTTGTGGTGCTGTGGGCATTGTTGTACCTCTGCTCCTGAGGGGTCCTGGGGTTAACAAATGGGGTCAAGAGCCATTTCCTGAGTGATTACCCAGAATCCCCCAACAACCAACCATTAACTCTCCTCAGTAGATTTGGAAGCGAGGAATTTTGCAGAATAAAGGAGTCGTGAGTCGCTCCTGGCCACCTTATCACTATGTTTGAAAAGTTGCATGTAATAGATAACATTGTTTTTAAAAAAAATTGGGCATTGTTTTGATCCTTATAGTCAACACGTTCAAGTTTTCAAAACAGTTACTTGTTATTTTTCAATTATATTTACCGAAGGTTGGCATCCACAACACCTTGTACATTTATAGCGGGATACCCTTTTCTGCAGATAAAATTGGGCTCCTCATCCCCTGTCATGCCTTGGATTGGTATCAACGTCTCATCAATCGCCCCTACAACATTTGGAAACCCTGCAACCTGATAGAAGTCCTCTTTCACCTTTGAAAGTTCTTCATTTGACTCAGGAAACTTAACATTATCCAAGGACTCGCACAAAGCAGAGGTAACAGAGGTTACGATCCTGGAAGCGGATGATATGGAAATTCCATGAAGATCGCCAACCTCAGATAAATACTCTCCTTTGGCTAAAAAGCGTAGAGTTGTCAACACCTGAAATATGAAGCATTGATTATATTTTCAATTCAATTAGGAAATTAAATATAGTATTCCATGTGGGGTCACAATAGGGATAGAAGTTTACATATTAGGATTATATTATAGAATGTTATGACTCAGGTCAGCATTGTGGCCCAAAATTGAGAGGGGGGGCACAGAGTGACCACTTTCGGGTTTAAACTTTTCAATGCTAGACTGATTATTGCTTTTTTTTTCCTAGTCACAGTACTCAGGTGAGCGATGTGGCCTATGGGCCTCTTGTTTCATATTTTTTACTTCTCCTGCAGAACCACAATTAAATTAAGCAATGAAAACATCCTTGGGTGAAGGAAATCCAACAGGTATGAAAGATATATTAAAATAAGGATGGCTACATCATTTATATGTAAACAAAATTGTGATTTCTAATAATGCAATTATACAGATATTAACATTTAATTATTGATCCTTATAATGTGTGACACTATAAAACTTTTTTTTCTATTACTGTTTACAAGTAGTCTTAATAATATTATATTTTAAGTGTCTCAAGGATTGTTTCAAGTTAGATTGTTAATGACATGACCTTTTTTGGCTAAGTTGGGACAAATCATAGGATTAGGTTTAAAATAAGACCAATAAATGAAATTTCTTATTACATGTACTTCAGTTAAAAGTTAATTTCCCATACAAGAGGTATCTAACAAAATTAATTCAAGATTGTAGCTTACACAAACTACAGTGTTTTTTTAATATGTGTATATTGTATACATTATAGGTACCTAATGCTAGACACTAGAAGGACCTAATTTGTTTGGAGACGAAATTTAGATAGACCGTAAATTCAAGGGGACGAAACCCACTGACAACCGTTAGGTTAGCTCTTTTGTGTTTCGAGACTGAAAGCAAAACTTACTTGGATATGTGAAGGTATGGCATATGATCTCGTTGTTGGATGCTGTATTCTTTCATGTACAAGGTCAATTAACTCCAAAATGCATGGTCTCGGAAAATGATAACGAGCTATGACTTCAGTGTCATTGAATTTGTCCAAAGGGTTTGACTGGTCTCGAAAAACCCTTTCCCGACGCCTTGCTCTCTCCGAATGGAATAAAACGACAAACGCTGCAGCCATTTTTGTTTACATTTATTTTTGTCTCAAGATGAATATTTAAGTTATTTATTTCACTAAGAGAGGGTAAGGGCTGTCGTAAAGTTACGACAGATTTTGCACTTAGGACTTTCTTAAGAACTTTTGTGAAAACGACTTTATCGTAAGTTTTCACTTAAGAGAAATATATGTTGTAAGATTTTTTGTGAAAAGGGCAACTTATTTGATACTCACCAGCATGCTCTGAGTACGATTAATTTTTAATCAAGGCAGGCTACTGATAGATAGATTGATGTTACAGGGATTTCAACAACCTCGTTTAAAGTTAGCATACTAACAATGACCTTGTTTTCAAATATATCCTGTCATTGGTCGTTTTTTTTAAATAATGTACAGGCTTGTCTGTCAGCATAAAGACCTTTTTTACATTCTCAAGAAGTCTAAAAATTTAGAAACAATCTAGTAATATATTGAAGGGGGTCCCAATTTTAAGGATGAGGAAGAGAATTCTACGTTTATTTTACCCTTTCAATTAAATCATGTTTTTTAATATATTTCATTAAGTTTGAAAATTCTTTCACCCAGCAATTCACTTGTATATACTTTTCTATATACGATTAAACAAATGTCACTTACGTAAATGTATATTCTACCATGTAATTTTTATCTATATATACTGAAAAAAATTAACAACAAGTAGATATGTGCCAAACTTATAGCTTTTATCTGGTACTAAGGTATTGTTGTATTTCATATCAAGTACACATTTAACTAGTTACAAAGGTCTTTCAGATACTTCTGTTTTTGTATGAATGCTTTTATCATAGAATTAATTCAATTGTCCGAATGCACACAGTGTCAGCACAGAATGTGTAATGTCATATATCTATTTTACTCTGACTTCTAATATTTTGTAGATAGTCCTCCCTCTCTATGTATCTGTATACACATATTTTCTTTTCCCCTTAGCGAAATCCAGCCCAGAGAAGATGAGTTTTGTCGTCATATCTCACACACGTTGGTCCATCCATTCCTCGTCGTTTCAGTATCAGTGACAGGAAGTGGCCGTCCTTGTCAAGCATATGAATTGCGCTGGTGATAAAATCACACACCAGGATATGTGACAGCGCGTCAGTACAGATTCTTAATGGAAAAAACCGTGATCCTCGTGGATGTCCTGTGTAGAAGAAACGGTGTCTTCCTCTACTGTCTGTCACCACTACAGCATCACGGTCAAAGTCAGACACAATAACATCTCCATTCCGATTCTCTGTGATGTAGATACGATTATGAAACAGTCTCCGGTCTATGTTTCCATGCTGTATTGTCTGTTTGTATTGTCCAATGTCATTATAGCGTGCTATTATGCCTAAATTATAGGACTGCATCCCGACCAGAAAATCGCCGTTGCGGTGGGAGGTGTAGATACACCGTGGTACCCATCGTTCTGTTTTCTTTATCAGTGTAGACTTTGTTTTGTTATCTTTAGAGGGTTTGATAATGTTACCACCCCTGTCTATATAAATAAGATCACCAGTAAGATTCACTGTGTCACTAACAAGCACAAACATTCTTCAACGACCAATTGGGAACTCGCATATTAAGTATATTAAATATATGATAAATAGAATACTACATACAAAATTCCATATCATATGTCACATCAGCCCTCGGGCCCCATATCAGCCCTCGGGCCTTCGGCCCTCAGGCTGATATGGGGCCACTCGGGCTGATATGACATATGATATGGATTTTAGTATGTAATATTCTCTATGTAATACAGGTGTACACATCAGTTTCAGCAGACATTCATTTCTTACTCGTCTTTTTCCTGTCTCTTTGATTTGGATTTCTCCCAATAAGTCAATCACAGCCTCCATTTTAATGTCTTCAGAAAGGCAGACCAGGGCGTATTGTGTGAGACTAGGAGTACACTTTGACTTGTGTTCACGAGTCTTCTTTTGTAATATAAGGAATTTTAGCGGTCTGTTTGCCAAATGGTCAGATCTGTGTTCAAATGTTTCTATGCTGGCAACATGTCTGTTTATTATTCTCCTCTGCTTTTGGAAACTTTAGTTACTAAGGTCTTTCAGATACTTCTGTTTTTGTATGAATGTGCTCATCATAGATCTAATTCAATTGTCCGATTGTTCTGTGTCAGTACAGAATGTAAAATGTCATATATCTATTTCACTTTAATATTGTAGAAAGTCCTGTCTCTCTATGTATCTATATACACGTATTTTTTGTTTACCGTAAGATACTCCAACCCACACAAGATGAGTTTTGTCGTCATAACTCAGGGCCATTGGTCCGTTTATCTTTTGTCGTCATGTCAGTAGCAGTGACAGAAAGTGGCCGTTCTTGTCAAGCATTTCTATTGTGTTAGTGTTACTGTCACACACCAGGATGTGTGACAGCGCGTCAGTACAGATTCTTAATGGAAAAAATCGTGATCCAGATGGGTGTCCTGTGTAGGAGAGACGGTGTCTACCTATACTGTCTGTCACCACTACAGCACCATTACGACCATAAATATTAGATACAATAACATCACCATTGCGGTTCTCTGTGATGTAGACAGGATCAGAATACAGTTTCTGGTCTGTGTTGTCTTGCTGTATAGTATGTAGGTGATATCCTGTGTCATTCTAGCGTGCTATTATGCCTGTTTTGTAGGACCGCATCCCGACCAGCAAATCGCCGTTGAGGTGGGAGGAGTAGACACACTGTGGTACCCATTGTTCTGTTTTCTTTATCAGTGTAGACTTTGTTGTGATATCTTTAGAGAGTTTGATAATGTTACCATCCCTGTCTATGTAAATAAGATTACCAGTAAGATTAACAGTGTGTTGTCCCCACACTGTAATACATCTGTCAGATGATGTAGTATGTCACCCTCTGAGTTTATCAAGATCAGATTACTGATCCAGGCCTTGTCTGGTGTCACACAGGATATATGCGTAATATAAAATATTTCACCTGTCATTGTGACAGATTTGGTTAATACCGGTGAAGGCATCAGTTTCAGCAGACATTCATTTCTTACTTGTCTTTTTCCTGTCTCTATGAGTTTAATTTCTCCCTGTAAATCAGTCACATCCTCCATGTTTATTTCTTCAATCAGGCAGACCAGGGTGTATTGTGTGAGATAAGGAGTGTCCTTTATGTTCTGAACACGGATTTTCTTTAAAAGCATCAGATTTTTAGCGATATCATTGCTAACTGCATAGATCTCTGTTCAAAGTTTTCTATGCTGGCAAGATGTATGTTTTTTCTCTTCTGTTTTTGTAAACTTTGAATAAATCTTTTGTGTCTGATTTTAACATCACACATGACAGTGTCTATGAGGTTCCTTAGTTTCTGTGCCTTTGTTAACATCTCTGACTGACGGTTGGATATTTCTGTTTGACAAATTTTTATATCAGCTTTGATTCCTGCAAAAACATGACAGCTGTTATAGAGAGTCTCACTTCTGATGCTGTGAATGATTTCTCTGTGTTTTTGACGGCCTGTTTTGTATGCTGTTCTAATGTGTAGTATTTGGTGGTGTCTGTGTTCTGTACATTGGAAACAGATAGGACGTTTACAGGAATGACAGTAATTTTTATAAAACATGCCTTGGTGTCTCTCATAAGTCTTGTTTTGTAATGTGGTTATATTTCTCGCGGTAAATCACAACATCATGGTGTTTGGTGTGTAGATCTATAACATGTCTCTCTCTACACTGTAGACACAGGTCATGTTTACACGTTTTACAGTAGTATGCTGTGTCACCCTGACACTGGGAACACTGCCGTACTTTACACTGGGAACACTGCCGGACTTTACACTGGGAACACTGCCGTACTTTACACTGGGAACACTGCCGGACTTCACACGGCGAACACTGCCGGACTTTACACTGGGAACACTGCCGTACTTTACACTGGGGACACTGTCGGACTTTACACGGGGAACACTGCCAGACTTTACACTGGGAACACTGACGTACTTTACACTGGGGACACTGCCGGACTTTACACTGGTTGCTGAATCTTGAACCCATTATCCTGAAGACAAGACAAAGTCTCTTGTTTAGAGATAGTTATATTTTTCAAAGTAAATCACAACATCGTGGTATATGGATTGGAGATCTATAACATGTCTCTCTTTACATTACAGACACAAATCATAATTACACGTGTTACAGTAAAATCCTGTGTCCCTTGACACTGGAAACACTGACGTACTCTACACGGTGTGAAGTGTATCCTAGCCTGTCCATGATTTACAGGATTTAGTTGTTATGTTCACAATTTGCTGAAACTAAATCAAATTACAATGTATACAAACACGTATATCTTATTACAGTGTACTAGATCAGAAAGCATATAGAAGTTTTTTATAAAGAAAAAGAAGACTTAACAACAAAAATTTCATTTGCGAAAAATCTTGAAATAAGTTGACGTAATCTAGGCTGTATGTTTACAATATTAATATACGTCCCCTTCAATTTGCAAAAATATAATTTATTGAATTTTGTATGAGGGCAACATAAGTTTTGAGGGACCCAAGGGCCAGGAAGTGTTTGTCCGTAAGGCCGAAGGCAACAGTTTGGTTTAAATGTTCAGCAAAACGCATTCTGTTCGAGAACACATTCAGTAATTTAATGTCTTGTTATTATTATACCATTTACTTTCTATTATAACACATCTTCTGATGACTTAATATTGGCATTGAATATAACAACATTTTGATGATTCTGAAACTGTTGACTTATACTGTTTGATTGCTTAATTGCTGTTTTACGTCCCATGGAAGGACTTTTCATTGACATAGAAAGCGACGGTTCCGTGAGGGGTTTCAAATTTAGACTTAAAGACGGCACTCATGGTCGTGACTCGGGACCTTTCATTTAAAAGACCGTGACTTTCACTTACAGTACCATGCGCTTCGCGAAGGAACAGTTACCGCCTAGGTAGAGCTATATTATATCCAAGTCACGGTTTCTGGGAATATTATCTCCGGTTTGGTTTTTTTGTAATAAAACACATGTTCGATCCCGATGCACATACTTCTGTAACCATATGACGATATGTACGGCAAGTTCGCAGCTTAAATTTGGACGATAATCGGAGACTTAATATTATGACACCCAGGTGAATGTACGATTTCACAAAATCTGTGGTATTCAATAGTTAACATAATTATTGATAGACTGCGGTTTATTACCTATCAGTATCAATACTAATATATACAAGCAATGCCAAAGTAGAACTTGAAGTAAATTTAGCATATGTGTACGCACTGCAAAATATTATTACAATGTATGATTAAGTATGTTAATCTTCCGAGACAAAAAGAAGGTAGTTATAAGGAGTCCGACCCATAAAGATAAGTAATAATCTTTTATTGTGAACCTGGGAGAATAGGAATTATAGGTCCTAGAAACAAATAACGTTCAACTAGCAATATAACATGATATAGGTGTTCATCATAATCCAGTCACTGTGATAATAATCTAATAAATACTTCATAATAACTCAGTAAATAAAAAAAGTTCATCAGAAACAAAAACCGATACACAATTGAAAAAACCTATTAAGCTAGTGAAGGTTCGACAATACCCAGTCACTGTTCAACATTACCCAGTTACGTTCAAAATAACCAAGTCTTTAAGCAACCTAACCCAGTCACGGTTCAAAATAACCAAGTCTCTAAGCTACCAAACCAAGCCATGGTTCCATATACTAGTAACCAAGTCAATAAACAACCTAACATAGTCACGGTTTAACATAACCAAGTCTCAAAACAACCTAAACCAGTCACGGTTTAACAAAACCAATTCTCTACACAACCTAACCCAGTCACGGTTTAACATAACCAAGTCTCTACACAACCTAACCAAGTCATGATTCCATATAACCAAGTCTTTAAACAACCTAACACAGTCACGGTTTAACATAACCAAGTCTCTACACAACCTAACCAAGTCATGGTTCCATATAACCAATTTTTTAAACAACCTAACACAGTTACGGTTAAACATAACCAAGTCTCAAAACAACCTAAACCAGTCACGGTTTAACATAACCAAGTTTCCAAACAACCTAACCCACATAAACATAACCCAGTCTATAACAACTTACCAAAGTCATTGTTCCACATTACAAGTCTCTACACAACCCATCCAAGTCATGGTTCCACATAACCAAGTCTTAAAATAGCCTAACCCAGTCACGATTTAATATAACTCAAAACAACCTAACACAGTCACGGTTTAACATAACCAAGTCTCTAAACAACCTAACCCAGACACGGTTTAACATAACCAAGTCTCAAAACAACCTTACCCAGTCATGGTTCCACATAACCAAATCTCTTAACTACAGTACAGGCCACGAGTCTTCCGCATCGCTCGGTGGAAAGAACACCGTGTGAAACGGTCTGTGTTACACCGTGTACACGGTGTAGCACGGTGTGTGTGGATTTGAAATATACAGGTAGGCACCAGCCATGGCACGCACCGTGGCTGGAAAAATCTCAGCTAATGCCCTCCGTGTCGCACCGTGTCCAGTAAATTTCCCTCCGTGTCGCACCGAGTGTCCAGAAAATTCTCCTCCAAGCTGCACCGTGTAAATAGTATTACAGACAAAATCGGATGTTTCTGATAAAAAAAATTATTAATAAATGTTGATGACAATTTAATACTTTGGTTTATGTATTTATAATCATAATCGTTTTTATTCTACCAGATATTGGATTCGGAATGGCACGCATGAGATATCGGTAAAAAAAATGATTGATTTTCATTTAAATTAACTGTGTGTCTAGAAATTAATATTTTAGTAAAATTATTCATTCACGTCACAAAATCAAAATTATGAATTTTATTTTAAATGAATATTAATTTAATCTCTTGTGTTCATGTAACAAAGGAAGACGAAATAACGTCGAGCTGCATTCGTGTCACATACACCGTATCTAGGATAAAATCCGAGCTGTATTTATGTTCATGGTTTTAACATGTACAGTACTAGTGTACGATCCAAGCATTATTATGTATATTCCTTATTAAAATACATATAATTTGTTCATCTTGATTCTGAATGTGGATGCGAGAATCGTCAGCAGAATCACGAAATTGATGCAATAATTTCAAAGCGTATTTCTCGTAACAGCAAACATCATATTCATTGAGTAGTGTTCATCACGTTATGTTTTTAAAATCCTTTCAGTGTAATTAATTATTTAAAAAATATTTTCTTTATTCTTATAAGTTTTTTTCTTTTCTTGTAAAATGTATAAAAAGCAATATCAGAGAGAGAGAGAGAGAGAGAGAGAGAGGGGGAGAGAGAGAGAGAGAGAGTCATACAACCCCTTTCTAACGTAGTCTGTAATTATTATTTTTTTTTATTCTTCGTTTAATTTAAGTTACGGAGGTCACATTAATCATTCTATAATTCTATTTAATTGCCACAACTTTTGTTCATATTCAACCCATTTAATGCAATCAATTCGTCCTCTGTAGATGCTGTACGCACAATATTGTGCATCACCTGTCAATCAAATCCCATAAGGCTAGGTGACCTTGAAAGTCTGTTTACGCGGAAAGAATTTCTCTTGTGATTTGAAACAATCTTATGGTCAGTTCCGAGTTCACACCTGTTCAAAAAATATATTGGGTCTCTGCCGGTGGGCCAGGAAAACGACCAGGGCATTGTCGTAAATTCCTAATGTCGGAAGAAGACTCGAAAAGCCAATGTTGAATGATTTTATCAGAATTCTATTGAAAATTACTTTATTTGTCTATCAAATTCTTGCTTGTGATCCATTAAATTACTTTTATAAGAAAATGAGACGTATTTACATGTATTAGTATCACGACATCAGCAGTGATCAGCCTTTTTTCAGCAGTTCGAGTTGCGCGATAGATTTGATTTCGTCACGTTCGAATCACCTTAATATAACCAAGTCTCAAAACAACCTAACCCAGACATGGTTCCACATAACCAAATCTCTTAACTACCTAAACAGTCACGGTTTAACACAACACAACCAAGTTTCTAAACAACCTAACCCTGTCATGGTTCCATATAACCAAGTCTTAAAACAACTTACCCAGTCACGGTTTGATATAACTCAAAGCAACCTAACCCAGTCACGGTTTAACATAACCAAGTCTCTAAACAACCTAACCCAGTCACGGTTTAACATAACTCAAAACAACCTAATCCAGTCTCGGTTTCACATAACCAAGTCTCTTAAGCAACCTAACCCAGACATGGTTCCACATAACCAAATCTCTTAACTACCTAAACAGTCACGGTTAAACATAACCAAGTTTCTAAACAACCTAACCCTGTCATGGTTCCATATAACCAAGTCTCTAAACAACCTAACCCAGTCACGGTTTAACATAACTCAAAACAACCTAATCCAGTCACAGTTTAACACAACCAAGTCTCTAAAAACCTAACCCAGTCACGGTTTAGCATAACTCAAAACAACTTAATCCCGTCTCGGTTTAACATAACCAAGTCTCTAAACAACCCAACTCAGACACGGTTTAACATTACCAAGCCTTAAAACAACCTAACCCAGTCATGGTTCCACATAAACAAATCTCGTAACTACCTACGCAGTCACGGTTTAACACAAACAAGTCTCCAAACAACCTAACCCAGTCATGGTTTAACATAACCAAGCCTCTTAACTACCTAACTAAGTCATGGTTCAACATAACCAAGTCTCTACACAACCTTAACAAGTCACGGTTCCACATAGCCAAGTCTATAAAACAACCGAACCCAGTCATGGTTAAACAATACCAAGTCTCTTAACTACCTAACCTAATCACAGTTTAATAAACCAAGTCTATAAACAACCTAACCCAGTCATGGTTCAACGTAACCAACGCAGCTAGGATAAGGCTGCCCGTAAAATATCAAACTGTTCAAACTGTAGTTACTTCTCTGAACTACTTAGATATGACGTCATAATAGAATATGACGTCAAGTCACTGTATACTTGATCTGACATGACGGGGAAAGTGTCATAATTTTTGCATGGCATGTAGATTTATTTTCGGGACTTGTTGTTTAATTCATGTGTAACGATAATTTTCTAAGCTCGAGTGTGCTGTTATGATGTTGAACATTGAAATTTAGATATCCTTGTTCCTTTTGGTTGTCCGATATGCATATATTCAAACACTAGCAAAATATTATGTGTTAATCGTTCCCCTTACATGTCCGTAGACAGAGTTAGAATTTATGAATCGTGTTTTATTTTGGACTGGCACAAGTGATAAACAAGGACTAATTGAAGATATTCCGCGTGAATCTACAAGAGAAGTATGCACTCTAACTGAATATTGCTGGGGGATTATGTGTAGTTTATCCATTTTTGTTTAAATCGCAATTAATAGTGGAAAATCACCCTTCTTTTGTAGGTAAGTTTAATTTCTCGTAAAATATTTTCTAAACGAGTAAAAATTAAACATGCCCCCACCACTTTCTATGTACTAAAGATCACGATGAATTGATATATGTAACAAACTTTGCACAATATTTTTATTTTGCACTTGTGCCGAAGCGATTTTTGTGCAGCAATTAGGAATATCATAAATCTGAACACAGTCATGTGACATCACATAAATGCTTTAAAATATAACCTGATTAAACTATTATCTCAAGTTGTCTGCAGTTTCAAACAAGAATTACATATTAAATTAAAGATCAAGCTCGGAATAATATGTATATTTTCAAGGCATTTCAAGCCTTCGGACAGCCTTATCATTACTGCGAAGTCTATACAACAACCTAACCTAGTCACGGTTTGAAAAAAAAACAAATCTCTACACAACCTTACCCGGTTAAGGTTTCACATAACCAAGTCGGAAACTTCCAAACCAAGTCATGGTTCCACATAACCAAGTCTTTAAACAGCCTAACACAGTCACGGTTTAACATAACCAAGTCTCAAAACAACCTAACCAAGTCACGGTTTAACAAAACAAAGTCTCTAACCAACCTAACCCAGTCACGGTTTAACATAACCATGTCTATAAACAACCTACCGAATTCATGGTTCCACATAGCCAAGTCTCTTAACAACCTAACCCAGTCAGGTTTCAGCATAACCAAGTCAAAAAATAACATAATCAAGATATGATTTAACATAACCCAGTATCTAAACAACCTAATCCAGTCACAGTTTAACACAACTCTAAACAAACTAACCAAGTCTCGGTTTAACATAACCAAGTCTCTTAACTACCTAAACCAGTCACGGTTTAACATAACCAAGTCTCTAAACAACCTTACCCAATCATGGTTCCACTTAACCAAGTCTCTTAACTACTCAGCTAGGATAAGGCTGTTCGTAAAATATCAAACTGTTCAAACTGGAGTAACTTCTCTGAACTACTTAGATAGGACGTCATAATAGATTATGATGTCAAGTCACTTCATTCTTGAGCTGACATGACGGGGAAAGTGTCATAATTATTACATGGCATGTAGTTTATTTTGGGGACTTGTTGTTTCATTCACGTGTAAGGATTGTTTTTTAAGCTCGGGTGTACTGTTATGATGTTGAACATTTGAAATTTAAATATCCCTATTCCTTTTACTTGTCCGATATGCACATATAAAAACAATAGCAAAAAAGTAGATGTTAAACGCTCCCATTCCACGGCCGTAGACAGAGTTAGAATTTATGAATCGTGTTTCTATTGGACTGGAACAAGCGATAAACAAAGACAAATTGAAGATATTTTGTGTGAATCTACAAGAGAAGTATGTCCTCTAACTGAATTTTGCTAGGGGGATTGTGTGTAGTTTATCCATTTTTGTATAAATCGATATAAAGAGTGGAAAATATTCCTTCTTATGTTGGTAAGTTGAATTTCTCGTAAAATATTTTCTAAACGAGTAAAAATTAAACCTGCTCCCAGCACTTTCTATGTACCAGAGATCACGATGATTGATCTATGTAACAAACTTTGCACAATATTTCTGTTTTGCACTTGTGACGAAACGATTTTTGAGCAGCAATTAGGAATATCATAAATCTCCGTCACGTCATCAACACAGTCATGTGGCATCACAAAAATGCTTTAAAATACAACATGATTAAACTATTATCTAAAATTGACTGCAATTTCAAACAAGGATGACATATTAAAATTAAAATCTAGCTCAAAATAAAATGTATATTTTCAGGGCATTTTAGGGCTATGGACAGCGGACAGCCTTATCATAACTGCGTACCATCCAAGTCATGTTTCCACATAACCAAGTCTTTAAACTACCTAACCCATTCAAAGTTTAACACAGCCAACTCTTTAAACAACCTAACCCAGGCACGGTTCCACATAACCAAATCTCTTAACAACCTAACCAAGCCACTGTTTCACATAACAAAGTCTATAATACAACCTAACCCAGTCATTGTTCCATGGAACCAAATCTCTAAACTACCTAATCCAGTCATGGTTTAACATAACCAAGTCTATAAAACAACCTAACCCAGTCACGGTTTAACATAACAAAGTCTATAAACAACTTAACCCAGTCACGGTTTAACATAACAAAGTCTATAAACAACTTAACCCAGTCATGGTTCCATATTACCAAGTCTTAAAATAACCTAACCCAGTCACAGTTTAAAATAACTCAAAACAACCTAACCCAGTCGCTGTTTAACATAACCAAGTCTCTAAACAACCTAACCTAGTCATGGTTTAACATAACTCAAAACAACCTAATCCAGTCTCGGTTTAACAAAACCAAGTCTCTAAACAACCTAACACAGACACGGTTTAACATAACTATGACTATAAACAACCTACCGAATTCAAGGGTCCACATAACCAAGTCTCTAAACAACCTAACCCAGTCAGGTTTCAGTATAAACAAGTCAAAATATAACATAATCAAGATATGGTTTAATATAACCAGTCTCTAAACTACCTAACCCAGTCACAGTTTAATACAACTCTAAACAAACTAACCCAGTCTCGGTTTAACATAACCAAGTCTCTTAACTACCTAACCCAGTCACGGTTTAACATAACCAAGTCATGGTTCCACTTAACCAAGTCTCTTAACTACTTAGCTAGGATAAGACTGTCCGTAAAATATCAAACTGTTCAAACTGGAGTAACTTCTCTGAACTACTTAGATATGACGTCATAATAGAATATGACGTCAAGTCACTGTATACTTGATCTGACATGACGGGGAAAGTGTCATAATTATTACATGGCATGCAGTTTATTTTATGGACTTGTTGTTTCATTCAAGTATAAGGATTGTTTTTTAAGCTCGGGTGTACTGTTATCATGTTGAACATTTGAAATTTAAAAATCCCTATTCCTTTTGCTTGTCCGATATGCACATATTAAAACAATAGCAAAAAAGTAAGTGTGAAACGCTCCCATTACACGGCCGTAGACAGAGTTAGAATTTATGAATCGTGTTTCTATTGGACTGGCACTAGTGATAAACAAGGACAAATTGAAGATATTTAATGTGAATGTACAAGAGAAGTATGTCCTCTAATTGAATTTTGCTAGGGGGATTGTGTGTAGTTTATCCATTTTTGTATAAATCGATATAAAGAGTGGAAAATATTCCTTCTTATGTTGGTAAGTTGAATTTCTCGTAAAATATTTTCTAAACGAGTAAAAATTTACTTGCTCCCAGCACTTTCTATGTACCAGAGATCACGATGAATTGATCTATGTAACAAACTTTGCACAATATTTCTGTTTGCACTTGTGTCAAAGCGATTTTTGAGCAACAATTAGGAATATCATAAATCTCCGTCACGTCATCAACACAGTCATGGGACATCACAAAAATGCTTTAAAATACAACATGATTAAACTATTATCTAGAATTGACTGCAATTTCAAACAAGGATGACATATTTAAATTAAAATCTAGCTCAAAATATAATGTATATTTTCAGGGCATTTTAGGGCTATGGACAGCCTTATCATAACTGCGCACCATCCAGGTCCTGTTTCTACATCACCAAGTCTTTCAACAACCAAACACAGTCACCGTTTAACAAAAACAAGTCCAAAAGCAACCTAACTCAATAACGGTTTAACATACCCAAGTCTTTAAGCAACCTAACCCAGTCACAGTTTCACATAACCAAATCTCTTAACCTAATCCAACCACTGTTTCACATAACAAAGTCTATAAAACAACCTAACCCAGTCACGGTTCCATATAACCAATTCTCTAAACTACCTAACCCAGTCACGGTTTAATATAACCAAGTCTTAAAACAACCTAACCCAGTCATGGTTTAACATAACTCAAAGCAACCTAATCCAGTTTCGGTTTAACATAACCAAGTCTCATAACAACCTAACTCAGACACGGTTTAACATAACCAAGCCTCAAAACAACCTAATCCAGTCATGGTTCCACATAAACAAATCTCGTAACTACCTACCCAGTCACGGTTTAACACAAACAAGTCTCCAAACAACCTAACCCAGTCATGGTTTAACATAACCAATTCTCTAAACTACCTAACTATGTCATGGTTCAACATAACCAAGTCTCTACACAACCTTAACAAGTCACGGTTCCACATAGCCAAGTCTATAAAACAACCGAACCCAGTCATGGTTAAACAATACCAAGTCTCTTAACTACCTAACCTAATCACGGTTTAATAAACGAATTCTATAAACAACCTAACCCAGTCACGGTTTTAAAAAAAACAAATCTCTACACAACCTTAACCGGTTAAGGTTTCACATAACCAAGTCGGAAACTACCAAACCAAGTCATGGTTCCACATAACCAAGTCTTTAAACAGCCTAACACAGTCACGGTTTAACATAACCAAGTCTCAAAACAACCTAACCAAGTCACAGTTTAACAAAACAAAGTCTCTAACCAACCTAACCCAGTCACGGTTTAACATAACCATGTCTATAAACAACCTACCGAATTCATGGTTCCACATAGCCAAGTCTCTAAACAACCTAACCCAGTAAGGTTTTAGCATAAACAAGTCAAAAAATAACATAATCAAGATATGGTTTAACATAACCCAGTCTCTAAGCAACCTAACCCAGTCACGGTTTAACACAATGCAAAGAAACTTACCCAGTCACGGTTTAACATAACCAAGTCTCTAAACAACTTAACCCAATCATGGTACCACTTAACAAAGTCTCTAAACTACTCAGCTTGGATAAGGCTGTCCGTAAAATATCAAACTGTTCAAACTGGAGTAACTTCTCTGAACTACCTAGATATGACGTCATAAAAGATTATGACGTCAAGTCACTTCATTCTTGAGCTGACATGACGGGGAAAGTGTCATAATTATTACATGGCATGTAGTTTATTTTTGGGACTTGTTGTTTCATTCAAGTGTAAGGATTGTTTTTAAAGCTCGGGTGTACTGTTATGATGCTGAACAGTTGAAATTTAAATATCCCTATTCCTTTTGCTTGTCCGATATGCACATATAAAAAAATAGCAAAAAAGTAAGTGTTAAACGCTCCCATTCCACGGCCGTAGACAGAGTTTGAATTTATGAATCGTGTTTCTATTGGACTGGCACAAGTGATAAACAAATTGAAGATATTTTGTGTGAATCTTCAAGAGAAGTATGTCCTCTAACTGAATTTTGCTAGGGGGATTTTGTGTAGTTTATCCATTTTTGTATAAATCGATATAAAGAGTGGAAAATATCCCTTCTTATATTGGTAAGTTGAATTTCTCGTAAAATATTTTCTAAACGAGGAAAAAAATAAACCTGCTCCCAGCACTTTCTATGTAACAGAGATCACGATGAATTGATCTATGTAACAAACTTTGCACAATATTTCTGTTTTGCACTTGTGCCGAAGCGATTTTTGGGCAGCAATTAGGAATATCATAAATCTCCGTCACGTCATCAACACAGTCATGTGGCATCACAAAAATGCTTTAAAATACAACATGATTAAACTATTATCTAAAATTGACTGCAATTTCAAACAAGAATGACATATTAAAATTAAAATCTAGCTCAAAATGAAATGTATATTTTCAGGGCATTTTAGGGCTATGGACAGCGGACAGCCTTATCATAACTGCGTACCATCCAAGTCATGTTTCCACATAACCAAGTCTTTAAACAACCCAACACAGTCACCGTTTAACATAAACAAGTCCCAAAGCAACCTAACCCAATCACGGTTTAACATATCCAATTTTCTAAACAACCTAACCCAGTCACGTGCACGGTATTACATAAGCAAGTCTCAAAACAACCTAACCAAGTCACGGTTCAACAGAACCAGGTCTCAAAACAACCTAACCCAGTCACGGTTCAACAGAACCAAGTCTCTAAACAACCTAACATTAGTGCGGTTTCAACATATCCAAGTCTCAAAACAATCTAACCCAGTCACGGTTTAACATAACCAAGTCTATAATACAACCTAACCTAGTCATGGTTCAACATAACAAAATCTCTTAACTACCTAACCTAGCCACGGTTTAACATAACCAAGTCTATAAAACAACCTAACCTAATCATGGTTTAACATAACCAAGTCTCTTAACTATCCAACCTGTCACGGTTTTAACATAACAAATTCTCTAAACAATCTAACCCAGTTATGGTTCAACAGAAAATAATCTTAAAACAACCGAAGCCAGTCATGGTTCAACATTACCAAGTCTCTTATCTTCCTAACTCAGTCACGATTTAAAATAACCTAGTCCTTAAACAATCTAACACAGTCACGGTTTAACATAACCAATTCTATACAACAACCTCACCTAGTCACTGGACAACATTACCGAGTTTCTTATCTACCTAGCCCAGTCACGGTTTGACACAACGAAATCTCTAATCAGCCTAATCCAGTCACTGTTCCACATAACCAAGTCTCTAAACTACATAACAAAGTAGTTTACAGTTTAACACAGTTTAACATAACCAAATCTCAAAACTACGTGATGATAACGTGTAAGTGCGGCATATTAGTTTACCTCATTAATTGAACTTGGTCCATTATTTATATAATGAATTGACGACGAATTTCCCGTTCATTTCAAGGAGCACACGGCAGATGTGACCGGTCTGCAGGGGATGCTCACTTCTCCATGGCACCTGATCCCACCTCAAATGTTTTGAAGCTCCGTGTTTGCTCTGCTTTTGTTTTGTATTGTTTTATGGACTTTTGATCCTGAATTCAGTTCGTTATCTCCATATATTTCATTCTAAACAGAACGGAGAAGAATAGAAAAATATATTTAAGAAATAAATTAATTTTTTGAAAATTCATGAGGATATGAACTACGACGCTTTAAGCCGGCATAGTGTTAGCGCTTAATGATAAATATGCCGACGAGAAGCGTCGTAGTTCATGTATCTCGTGATTTATTTTTTTAATTAACATTATTTAAGGAATAACTGTCTCATTTTTCAATTTCATGATGTGATCAATCAATTGATAAAATTATCACGCAAGCACGCAAGCCAATCGAATGATCGTCGTCCTGATATTGAAAAAATCTGAGAGTTATTCCTTATATTTACATGCTTTGATTCCGCCAATCTACGTGCTCCAAGCCCTGCTTCTGTCTAGCTGTTTGTCCTCCCCTGCACGTGGTTTTTTTAGGAACTGTTCCAAAATATTGATGGGGAAATAAAGTAGATTTACAATTTGTAATTTATCTCGGACAAAGACATTGGAAATGTAAATACATACATGTATATATTAGGCAATTTCACCACATATGTTCAAATTATGCATTACGTTTCATATAAGAAGCAATTTTTGGATCATATAAGAACGATATGAATATATATACAATCATATGAGAATCATATGTGGCAAATCATACATGGATCATATGAATACACACATGTAAATCATACGAAGTAGTATACTGAGTTCATATGCCTTTATATGATTCTCATATGAAACCAATTATATTATCAACATATCATTTGGACCATATGTGGCAAATTTGCCTGTATACACACACTTTTACTTCTTATCCTAACCTCACTTTTAGTGTTTACCTTCAGTCCTCCATACTAATGATCCTGAAGTGTGTCATTTAGCATGTTATCTTCTTCTATCCCCAAACTGCACACCAACTTTATTTTTATCTCCGACTTTATCCAAGACAAGAAGGCTAACGTTTGTGTTGCAAGTACACGTATCTACTGTATTTTTATCTCCGACTTTATCTATGACAAGAGGGCTAACCGATTGTGTTGCAAGTACATGTATTTACTTGTACCATAAAATAAGTTGTTAAAATGCTGTCATCATGAATAATTTTGGGTATATTCTTGAGGTTTTTATAATTAATAATCTTTCAAAAAAAATTCATATTATGAAAAAAACATAAAAATATGTATGAGTAAGTTTTACAGTTATATTAAGGGCTAAATATCAAAACGAACACTTGGTCAGATTGGATTAAGTTTTAGAAATTCAAAAATCGTGTAATAAATTTAATTATACATTTATATGCAAACTTCATGTATCTATTCGTCCATTTTCACTAAATTGGGGGTGGTTAAAAAATTTAAAAGGATACAAAAGCCTTTATGAAATGGTTCCAGCCGACAATGCGTCTAACATTATAGTCTCTGTTTGTAAGGCATATTACTATAATTGCATTTTAGCTTGTATTTTTATTTCCTGCTGGAAATCCAACTTTTATTTGCAGTTCACTTTCTGGAGATGACATTAATAGCATTTCATCATTTTAAAACGTTTAGAACTTTAAGAAACTTTAACAAATCGCCAAATTTACCAAAAGTCAGTAACATTCAGATTTACGACTTTTCTATATTATATATAAAACCACTCTTAACCATAAATTATCAACAAAATCATTTTGCAAAGAACCACTTTAAATTCCACACAATTCAGGTATTGTCTTCATGTATTTTTTTAATGCTCCATTACAGAGAAAACAAACAAAATCAATAATCCAGGAGTTTTGAGGGAAACGTTGAAATTCTTAAAATCCTTCCAAAATTTGTTGCGAAACTGACAATCTAAGCATTAATTATCATATTCTAGGCCTAGCTGCCTTCATTTTGCAAAGGCATTTTTCTTTCTTTAGGAAAATGAAATCAAATTGTTTGAACATTGTTCTTTATAGTGTCTAAAGTTTGTGTTCAATTTTGAATATATTTCTCTGGTGAACCCCAGTGCACCTACTCTTTTTCGAAAACCAGAGAAAGTGGTTGAAACATTTCTTCAAGTTTAATAATTTTATAAGAAGTTAAATCCCCCTTTTTGCATTTTCTGGTCTGCTGCATGTTCCTTTTTCTGCTGCAGTATATTCTATGTAATTAAAAGGTTTTTTTTTTAAAATTTTGCAATTCTATAAGATCAGTGTTTCAAAATCATCATTGTGCTTAAAAAATTTAAATTGCTGTTGGTTAAATAATCACTTTGTTATTTCCTTTGTTCGGTAGCAGTCCAATTTTAAGGGATATCAGTACTTAGACAGTCTGATATAACGATTAATATCAGACTGCTCACTAATATCGGACTGCCATAGGTAAATTTTTAGACTCCATGAACAAAGGAATGACGTCACAGTAATGTTTTAATAGGAGCAGAACAAACACAGACCTCCAAGACATCAGAGGTGGGATCAGGTACCATCTAGGAGAGAGCATCCCCATTCAACCGGTCACACTTGTCATGATCGGGAAAAAACGGAAACGGTGTCATTTGATGAAAAACCATGAAATAACATTTAAGAACTATCACAATTCAGCCAACATCATATAAGAATCATATCAATTAATTTGTGTAAATTATGTCTTAAGTAAGTGAAATAAAATTAAAATTTACAAATCATTTTGATAGAATATACTTTGCTGCCTTGTTACACCAAAGTGCATTGTGGCAATGTGACGTTTAATCTAAAGTGGATACACGTAATAAAAGGATGCTGGAGCTCCTCTTTGACAACCTTTAGGAAGTCTTCGGAGAACAGGTCTTCCAACAAACTGTTAGAATTCTAATTGACATTGTTGTGCTCTTGTATAAGCCTACATGTTTCTTCAGCCCTATAAAGCAAAATATTTACATGAGAAGAGAATACTTGTACTGCCGTGGCCTTCAGCTCGCAATTTAGATATACAGCTTCGAGCATTTTTTAAACTCACATAGGCACACAAATTAACGCCACATTGTTACAATGCGATTTGGTATAACAAAGCAGCGAAATATATCTTAAATATATAGATTTTTTTTAAATATATATACTCGGGCAGTCACAAATTTAGAAATACATTTAGGAGGGTCCCAATTTTTAAAGTTGAGGGTGGAAATTCTACCTTCATTTTCCCCTATTTTACTTAAATACTGCTTTTTAAAATATTTTTTCACTAAGTCTTAAACTTCCCTCATCCCGAAATTCACTCTTATATACTTTTCTATATAAGATTTTAAAAATGTCATTTAAGTTGCTACCATGTAACTTGCACCTATATATACTGTAAACATGAACAGCATGTAGATATGTGCTAAACATATAGCTTTTATCTGGTTACTAAGCTACTGCTGTAATTCATATCAGATTGTATAAGTAATTAATTACAAAGGTCCTTCATATACCTCTGTTTTTGTATGAATGCGTTCATCATAGATCTAATTTACTTTACCAATTGCGCACTGTGTCAGTATAGAATATGTAACGTCATTTATTTGCTTTACTCTGATTTGTTATGTATTGTAGATAGTCCTGCCTCTCTATGTATCTGTATACACACACTTTCTTTTCCTCGTAGGATAATCCAACCCAGAGAAGATGAGTTTTGTCGTCATAACTCAGGCCCATTGGTCTGTTTATCCCTTGTCGTTGTGTCAGTATCATTGAGAGGTAGTGACCGTCTCTGTCAATCATATGTATTGTGTTATTGAAATCATCACACACCAAAATGTGTGACAAAGCGTCTGTACAGATTCCCCGTGGAAATAGTCCTGATCCTGATGGAGGACCTGTGTAGGAGTAGCGATGTCTTCCTCCACTCTCTGTCACCACTACAGCAAATCGGTCAGACACAATAACATTTCCATTGCGGTTCTCTGTGATGTACATAGGATCAGAATACAGTTCCTGGCCTGCATTTCCATGCTGTATAGTATGTTTGAGTTGTCCTTTGTCATTATAGCGTGCTATTATGCCTGAATAGTTGGAATGCATTCCGACCAGTATATCGCCGTTGAAGTGGGAGGAGTATATACACAGTCGTATCCATGGTTCTGTTTTCTTTATCAGTGTAGACTTTGTTCTGTAATCTTTAGAGAGTTTGACAATGTCACCATCCCTGTCTAAGTAAATAAGATCACCAGTAAGATTCACTGTGTGTTGTCCCCACACAACTCTAGTTGCAAAAACATCTGTCAGATGATGTAATATGTCACCCTCTGAGTTTATCAAGATCAGATTTTTACCATCACTGATCCAGACCTTGTCTGGTGTCCCACAGGAAATATGCGTAACATGATATGTTTCAACTGTGACTGTGAGAGATTTGGTTAATACCGGTGTAGACATTTTCAGCAGACTTTCATTTCTTACTTGTCTTTTTTCTGTCTCTATGATTTGGATTTCACCCAGTAAATCAGTCACATCCTCCCGTTTGATTTCCTCATTCAGGCAGACCAGAGCGAATTGTGTGAAACTAGGGGTGTCCTTTAACCTCTGTACACGAGTTCTCTTTAGTAACATGATGAATTCTAGCGGTCTGTTTGCTAACTGTTCAGATCTGTGTTCAAAGTTTTCTATGTTAAAAAGATGTTTTCTATTTTTTTGTAAACTTTGAATAAATCTTTTGTGTCTGATTTTGACATTACACATTACAGTGTCTATGAGGTTCCTTAGTTCCTGGGCTTTTATTAACATCTTTGACTGATTGTTGGGGATTTCTGGGTGATAAGTTTTTATATCAGATCTGATTCCTGCCAGAACACAACTGTTGTTACAGAGAGTCTCACATCTGATGTTGTGAACGATTTCTCTGTGGTGTTGTCGGTTTGTTTTGTATGCCATTCTAATGTCAAGTATATTGTGTTTTCTGTGTTCTGTACATTGGAAACAGATAGGAAGTTTACAGGAATAACAGTACTTTTGATACAACATGTCTGGGTGTCTCTCACAATTCTTTTGTTTTATAATATGGTCATATTTTTCACGGTAAAGCACAACATCATGGTATATGGAATCAAGATCTATAACATGTTTCTCTTTACACTGTAGACACAGGTCATGTTTACACTTGTTACAGTAGAATTCTGTGTCACCCTGACACTGAGAACACTGCCGGACTTTACACGGGGTATTATATGCTAAGGTGTCCATGATTTACAGGATTTAGTTGTTATGTTCAGAATCTGCTGAAACTAAATAAAATCAAATTACAGAATATCAAACACATATTTTACCAGGTCAGAAAGCATATAAAAGTTTAAAAAGAAAACGGTTAACTTAACAACAAAACTTCATTTGCACAAAATCTTGAAATAAATTGAGGTAATTTACACTGTGTATTTGGTAGCTTACACTGTGTATTTGGTAGCTAACATTGTGTATTTGGTAATTTACACTGTGTATTTGGTAATTTACACTGTGTATTTGGTAATTTACACTGTGTATTTGGTAATTTACACTGTGTATTTGGTAATTTACACTGTGTATTTGGTAATTTACACTGTGTATTTGGTAATTTACACTGTGTATTTGGTAATTTACACTGTGTATTTGGTAATTTACATGGTGTTTTTGGTAATTTACACTGTGTATTTGGTAATTTACATGGTGTATTTGGTAATTTACACTGTATATTTGGTAATTTACATGGTGTATTTGGTAATTTACATGGTGTATTTGGTAATTTACATGGTGTATTTGGTAATTTACATGGTGTATTTGGTAATTTACATGGTGTATTTGGTAATTTACACTGTGTATTTGGTAATTTACACTGTGTATTTGGTAATTTACATGGTGTATTTGGTAATTTACACTGTGTATTTGGTAATTTACACTGTGTATTTGGTAATTTACACTGTGTATTTGGTAATTTACACTGTGTATTTGGTAATTTACATGGTGTATTTGGTAATTTACATGGTGTATTTGGTAATTTACACTGTGTATTTGGTAATTTACACTGTGTATTTGGTAATTTACATGGTGTATTTGGTAATTTACACTGTGTATTTGGTAATTTACACTGTGTATTTGGTAATTTACATGGTGTATTTGGTAATTTACACTGTGTATTTGGTAATTTACATGGTGTATTTGGTACTTTACACTGTGTATTTGGTAATTTACACTGTGTATTTGGTAATTTACATGGTGTATTTGGTAATTTACATGGTGTATTTGGTAATTTACAATGTGTATTTGATAATTTATACTGTGTATTTGGTAATTTACATGGTGTATTTGGTAATTTACATGGTGTATTTGGTAATTTACACTGTGTATTTGGTAATTTACACTGTGTATTTGGTAATTTACACTGTGTATTTGGTAATTTACACTGTGTATTTGGTAATTTACACTGTGTATTTGGTAATTTACACTGTGTATTTG
The DNA here is from genome assembly GCF_032062105.1 of Saccostrea cuccullata. Classification (NCBI taxonomy): domain Eukaryota; kingdom Metazoa; phylum Mollusca; class Bivalvia; order Ostreida; family Ostreidae; genus Saccostrea; species Saccostrea cuccullata. The sequence continues at coordinate 34,887 of NW_026928546.1, forward strand.
GTAATTTACACTGTGTATTTGGTAATTTACGCTGTGTATTTGGTAATTTACATGGTGTATTTGGTAATTTACATGGTGTATTTGGTAATTTACATGGTGTATTTTGTAATTTACACTGTGTATTTAGTAATTTACACTGTGTATTTGGTAATTTACACTGTGTATTTGGTAATTTACACTGTGTATTTGGTAATTTACACTGTGTATTTGGTAATTTACACTGTGTATTTGGTAATTTACATGGTGTGTTTGGTAATTTACATGGTGTATTTGGTAATTTACACTGTGTATTTGGTAATTTACACTGTGTATTTGGTAATTTACACTGTGTATTTGGTAATTTACATGGTGTATTTGGTAATTTACACTGTGTATTTGGTAATTTACATGGTGTATTTGCAATGTTCATATACGTCACCTTCAATTTGCAAAATATAATTTATTGATTTTGTATGAGGGCAACATAAGTCTTGAGGGACCCAAGTGCCAAAAACGTTTGCCGAAGGCAACACTTTGGTTCAAATGTTCAGCAAAACGCATTCTGTCCGAGATCTTATTATTATATCATTTACTTTTTTATTATGACGTATCTTCCGAAGGCTTCCATATTGGCAATGAATATGACAAAATTTTGATGATTCTGAAACTGTTGTACGAGTATAACTTGCATTGTTGATTGATTGCTTGTTGTTTTTACATCCCATGCGAGAATTTTTCACTCATATAGAGACGGCACCGTGAAGGGTTTCAAATTTAGACCTAATGTTCAGAGTCCTTTTTTTATTTTAGCATAAAATAGTATTAATTTTTATTATCCCGTAATTTTGACCTTTTGACCTTGACCTTGGAGTTTGACCCACTTTTACACAAAAACTTTCATACTTTTACTTCGGCCATAACTTTTGAATCGTAAATACTAGGACTTTTATATTTCACATATATATTTTTTGTGACAAGACCTTTCATCGGATACCAACAACTTTGACCTTTTGACCTTGACCTTGGAGATTTCCGAATTTATGAAAAAATTTCAACATTGGCCATAAATTTTCAACAGTAAGGGCTAGGGCTTTCATACTTCATATATGTAATTCTTGGATATCAAGAACTTTGACCCTTTGACCTAGACCTTGGAGTTTGACCTTCTTTTAAAAAACTATGACCTTTGCCACAACTTTTGAACAGTAGATACTAGGACTTTCATATTTCACATATGTATTCTTTGTGGCAAGACCTTTCATTTGATATCAACAACCTTGACCTTTTGAAGTTGACCTTGGAGAATTTTCGTACTTATGAAAAAATTTTAACCTTTACCATAACTTTTGAATGGCAATGGCAAGGGCTTTCATACTTCACATATATAATCCTTGTGAGAAGACTGTTCATCAGATACCAAACACTTTAACCCTTTGACCTTGACCTTGGAGTTCAGTGATGATTTCTAAATAAATGATATATGATAGGGTGTTCATATTACACACAATATGTCATTAAAAATGACATCTCACCCACAAAGACACCGAAAGCGGGGGACCACAATTCCTTGAATTTGCTTGTTTTAACTTACACTTAATTATTGGCTTGTAGCATGAAGAAATACATGTACTTCAAAATCCCGCAATTAGTTTAGGAACGAAAGTAGATATACACATCCTTATTTGTTTACTTTTAAATGTATCAATTCAATTAGTGAAAATTTATGTTGATATCTGCTGTACTTTATTATTTCATACTACGGGTGATCTGTTTCTAAACATCAAGGATAAAAGAAGCAAATGTGCACATTTTTTGTATTTTTCAGCATTTTTATGCCCCTGTAAACGAAGTTTCGGAGGTATATAGTTTTTGCCCTGTCCGTCTGTCTGTTTGTCTGCAAAAAACTTTTACCTTGCCCATAACTTTTGAATGGGTGGGGCTATGGCTTTCATATTTCACATGTATATTTCTTGTGAAAAGACCTTTCTTTGGGTACCACCAAATCTGACCTCTTGACCTTGACCTTGGAGTTTGACACACTTTTACACCAAAATTCCAAACTTTTACTTTGGCCATAAATTTTGAACGGTTGGTTCTAGGACTTTTATACTTTATATATGCATTCTTTGTGAAAAGACCTTTTATTAGATGCCAACAAATTTGACCCTTTAACCTTGACTTTGGAGTTTGACCTACTTTTTAAAAACTTTAACCTTGGCCATAACTTTTGAACTGTACGAGCTAGGACTTTTATACTTCAGATATTTAATTCTTGTGACCAGACATTTCATTGGATACTATAACAATCTTGACCTTTTGACCTTGACCCTGGAGATCGACCTACTTTTAAAAACCTTTAACCTTGGCCATAACTTCTGAACAGTAAGGGCTATTGCTTTCATACTTCATACATGTAATCCTTGTGACAAGAACTTCCATTGGATACCAAAAACTTTGACCTTTTGACTTGACCCTGGAGATTGAACTACTTTTAAAAAACTTTAACCTTGGTCTTAACTTTTGAATGGTAAGGGCTATGGCTTTCATAATTCACATATGTAATCCTTGTGACAATACCTTTCATTGGATACCAATAACTTTAATCCTTTGACCTTGGAGTTTAACATACTTTTAAAAAACTGCAACCTTGGCAATACATTTTGAATGGTTAGGGCTAGGGTTTTCATACTTCCCATATGTAATCTTTGTGGCAAGGCGTTTCTTAAGAAACAACAACCTTGACCCTTTGACCTTGACCCCAGAGTTTGACCTACCTTTAAAAACGTTAACCTTGGCCATAACTTTTGAACAGCTGGTGCTAGGGTTTTATATTTCACATTTGTATTTCTTGTGAGAAGTCCTGACTTTGGGTTTCAACATGTCTGATTTGCATTTTAGAAAATTTAACCTTCGCCATGTTGCCACACGAGGGCATCAGTGTTTCACAAACACATCTTGTTTTAAAGCAAAAATTAACTCTACGCCCTATATGCATACAGGTCCAACAAGTGTATAGGTCTATATTTAAACAAATTACCGTTGTCATTAATTGACATTTTCATTTAGCGAGTTTATTACTCTATAAAAATTGTACTTTGAGTTCGTTGTCATGATGCTTTCAGGTGCATAAGCACATTTTATTTGTAAATTTATTAGCACAACTTACATGTACTTTCAATATATAGATATACTTATACTCTTATCAATTGTTTTACTACTACATGTATTTTCATGTCTCCGGTTCGGTTTTCTTTGTATCATCGGGTTCGATGTCATCTGACGTTCTAGAACATTCAATAAAGATTAGATCGGACATAAACGGAAAGGTTTTGTACATTTTGTTTTTTAATCAGTAACCACAACTTATTTCTTTTATTTCACTTAAACATATTCCATGTATTTAAATTTAACAAAAGTCAGCTGTATGAATTTTGTATATAGATATATGTATATACATGTATATAATTTTGTTAAGGTCAAGATCTAGTAATTTCCTTTAGCCTACCTTTTTGGTGCTAGATCCATTATGACTTCATAATAACTTTCATCTTTCTTTTTCCCGTACTTTACAGTTCCAATAGTATTATGTAGAAAATAGGGTATTTTAATGGAATTCATTTTAAATCATGTGAAAAGTAATATCGATACCTATAATATGTTTTACGGTGTGACCGTTGGGGCGAACGCAGTAATGTACCATCAAAAACACTTGAAAATTGATTATAGACTATAGCCACTTCGAATACCAAAACGCACAAGACATCTCGACTACTGTGACGTCACACGACGTCACGGAGCTCGTCGGAGATTACGGAGACAACCGAGCGTCTAGTTGAAACTATAGACCTAGTGCAATTTCGGTCGAAAAAATTGCAGAGTTATTTTTTGTTTCTTTGAAAGATTTCTACAAACTGGAAGCCTTTTATGCTTTACGTTATTATTTATTTGCGCAAAGGACATTGGGTAGTGCAGGAATTCTGGGAATGTTTCACAGAGAAATTTGGCTGACGTATGTACAGATTTCAATCCGAATTTCCTCTGTTCATACACGTTAGTCTATTGAGCTCGCTGCGCTCGCTAATATGTTAGACGGTGTGACCGTTAGTGAGGGCGGAGCCGTGAAGAGAAAATTGCTACATTTTATTGTTTAATGATAAATCAGTTGATCAGTTTAATTCTGAAATTGTCAATGCATAGAACTAAAGCAAAGGGTTCGCTTCATGCGGGTCTATGTCAGAAAATCATAACAAAGAACTCAGTTCTCTTGGGAAAAAAAAGCTTTCCCATCTCTTACATATACCTCATTACTTTTCATTCAAATAATGCAAGATATTTCATCATGAGATGAATGGTTGTCTAGCCAGAGCACTTAAAGTGGAAGAACGTCGTGGGAAAAAAGAGGGGCATGCATTGGGCTATTGGACCAGTAATGGGTTAAAACATACCGGGCCCAAGAAATGTGAGACAGCGCGGTCCAACGACACCTCAAACTTTAATAGTTATACACGTAACAGTAAACTTGTTCCAAAATACTAGTATATCCAATAAATAATAATCAAAAAAAAATTATCAATTCATAAACTTTTTCTGAGCACCAATTCTTTTTCTTTCACTACTTGATTTATATGCTTATTTAACAACTGAACGCTTATCTAGAAACCTCAAGTCATTTCTCAACTGTTATTACGTACTCCCATTACATGGTTATGATGTCATCTAAAGTAAGAACAATATTATTGTCAAGACCAGATCAGAAGACGAATTTGGGACCCAATTAACTACAGGCAGATGATCTACTTCCCGGATGAATCTAATCAGACCAACATTTGACTGTGTTACTATCACAAGAGTTGAAAATATAACAGCATCACAACTTTTATGGGAAAAAAAATTTGCAAACTAAATGATGCATGATCAGGGACATTTAATACTACGTCCATGTTGTGACATATCTTTTTTCTTTTTATTTATTTCTTTTTATTTTACATTATTTGTAACCCATTAATTATAATTATTGTTTTCTTAATTTTAATGAAAAATGTATATTTCACCTTTCAATCTTTTTTTTTTTAAACAAATATGATTTAAGTAGTCTTTAGAATTTTCTAAATCTAACATAATTGTATTGAAAACAATTATATATCTGGGGAAAAACTTTAAAAGTAAAAGTTTTTTTCTGGTACCCTTGTCATTAATAGTTAATTATATAATTTCAAAACCAACACTTGTGAATAATCAATATAATAATAGGGTACACTTTTGAGAAGTTATGAATAGAATATTTTATCAATGTCAAACAAAGATTCTGAATATTTGCTTGATGTTTTTGATAGATAAGCACATTTATTAGGATTGAAAACTATATTGATAGGCTTGATGTGTATTACATTTGAGTATAGTAGTGTACATATAGGTATGTATACATTAACAGAATGCACTGCACTTTGAAGTTGTATAACTTTGTGGATATTTTCATGCATTTACTGAAAGATGTATGTACATGTACTACTAGACTGAACAACTACCTCTCCAGACTGTACATCATACATTGTTTAACTTATTTTTTACTGCTTTAATTTTGACTTCATATGTAATTCCAATTATAAAAAAAAAATCTTTTTGATTTTTTAAATCAATACATCGTATTAGATTTTTCTTTTGATAGTGATCTTTGTAAGAAACTGAAATTTTGTCATTTTAAAAACTTTAAAATAAAATATTAAATTTTAAAAAATCACTACAAAAATGAGATTCAGACTTCCATAGATCCGCTAAATATTTATGTATCCATGTACAAGTAGATATTCATAAATAATTTGGATACCTTAAAAAAAAGGAAAAGGAAAAAATAAATCCACACACTCTTATTGAGTCCCCTGTGAGACTTTTCACAGGGTATTTTATTTTATCACTTTAAAAAATTTTTTAACTGTTCAAAAAATTATACTGTCAAAAAAATCCTATATTTCTAGCTTGGTATGTATTGACAAGTATAATCCTGAAGACATTTATTATTGGCAAATTTAATTAAGAAATAAATAAGGATATGCTTGTGAAAGGGACCACAGTTAGATCCGCTTCTCCATAGAGCAGACGACAGCGCCGCCTTTAGGGAAATTCTGACCAATCAAATGCTGTTTTACTTGTTAGCGCGAATTATAAACATCTAAACGTCTAAAACGAAAGTAGGAAGGGCCTGATTACTAATGGATTTGATTTCAAGTAAAAAAAATTACTACACATTATCCTTGGATTAAATGTTTTTTACTTTGATGAAAGTCTCACCAACAACGAGAATTTGCGCGTGGATAAAATCGACGCCATTTTATGACGACGCCATATTGGCGACAAGAATCTCAGTTCCATAGGTATTGTAAATGACATATAGTTTACAATAGATTTCTTTTATTTTTCATACACATACGTGTTACCTATAGGGAGAGCTTCGCTCTCACGGGCCCTTCGGGCCCGTGAGAGGGCTCCGCCCTCTATTAAATTTGATATTATTTTAAAGAAGAGGCCGAGAACCTACAAATTACCGTTTTCTGAGAGACTGTAGGCATTCTGGATATATTTCATTTGTCTTATATGGAAAAAATTCCCATATTCATGACTGTTTTTCTTAATTTTTCATTGAAAATGACAGTTTAAAATATGATTTTTCTTCTTGTTTCCTTCAGAATATGCCCCGAATCACCTTATTGGGCCAAGCTAAAGTTATAAAGCATCATTAAAGGAATTTAATTTATTTCTAAAATTTTATAAATTTGTAGGCACCTTTTATTTACTAGATATTGACCTTAAATGAAGATTTGACTGGATAAATTCATTAATGACGTTTTATGCAATATTTAAACGCTTGATTGTTGTCAGTTTCATTTAGAAATGTCTGTAACTTAGATCTAAAACCGGAACCAACACCGTACTCTCGTTTTTGCTATTTCGAGGCTATTAATCGAAAATGAAAATAGACATTTAATTAAATTTACGATAATTACTATGCGAGTGAAATCTGAATATAGTTTACAGACATCACCTTATACCTAGCAAATATTCCTAGAGGAGAAAGTATGAACTCTGGTGCAAGCGTTTAGGAGTATTTTTGCAAAATTTATAAGTATAGATTGTGTTGGGAATTCAAAACGACTGCTATCACAGGCACCTGAAGTATGGATAATACCCCTCCCCCCCTCTTTTTTAATGAAAAAAAATGTATCATTTTCGAGGTATCATACACTCTTACATTTTTTTTTTCATTAAAAAAAAGGGGGTGGTATTATCCATACTTCAGGTGCCTGTGCTGCTATGTCACCTTTTCAAGTCTGACTCATATGTTCTTCCCAACTAACATAAAATCCTACCTGGGAGGACATAAAACCGACAATCGCTAAATTCCGAAATATAAGGGGCTTATCGGTTTTGGTTTCTTATTTCAATTTTCTTTGCGAATAAAACATCCGGTGGTGAGAATGGCGGGAAGTTTACAACTTGAAAAAGATGTTCAACAACAAATAGAAACGTAAGTGTGCAAGGAATATTGTGTATATTTTACATTCGTATTTCTCTTAGTTTTACTGAAAATGAATCTGTATCAAACATTATCTTACACAGTGACATCAACAGTATAGGAAAACAAAGCATTCATTTTATGATTCAAGGCTAGCGATGAAATAAGAGCCTGTGAAATAACATAATTTGTTTCAATATTTGAGTCTTACCTAAATTAAAAGGAAAGCCCAGGTTTTCATAGAAGATTTCCCTCTGTCATTTGCATAGTAACATGACAAAAGATATGCAAACTCTCACTACGAGTCAGTTAGTTAGGAATAATGCTTGCAGGTGGTAAATCTAGTACTCAGTTTGCACGATTCCCGTGTATCCATAACGCTGTCGGATGTTCATCATTGCGTTTTATTCCCTCAATAGAATTTTTTAAAATTTATTTTAATGGAAGCTATAGGACATATTTAATATTGATTCACCATGTCCATTACCATCATTACACCTCAGACCTGTCCCTTGTTTATGTATAGATAGTTTTCGATTGACCTAAAGTTACCTCCCATTGGTCGCCATATTGGAGGTCGACTCGGTGAGTCTTTGTCTTAACAAGTTTAAGAAAAATATAGCATAAATATTTGGCGAAAAACTTGATTAAATAATTTTTTTTTAATAAAGGAGGTTTCCGAAAATTTATATACTTCAGAATATAATGATTCCTAATTCAAAATCGCAAATATAAAATAAAAAATTTAAAAATTGATTCAACTATGAAGGAATATGAGCATTTGGATCTCCAGTATGGCGGCCAACAGGAGGTAACTTTTGCTAAATTTAAATGAATTGAAAACTATCTATAACTTTTATGGAGATTTTCTGATATTTTAGTAAGATTTTGGAAGGATCAGAGTCTTAACAAACAAAGCTGCAGAATTGTAGCTCTCCAAAAAAAATATTGACGGACTGGAAAGCTACGTAATAATAATGTAATAATATTTATTGTTCACAAAAGAGTGTGCTATTTCTCAATTTATTTCTCCATGTTTTTAAAACTGTCATCTCAAAATATTATTACCATGTGTTCCTAACATATTCTTACTCTGTTTCCTTATTTAAGGTAGGTCGCGGGTTTACTGCATAAAAATTCTTACGAGAAAACATATCCTGAAAATTTGATATTATTTTCCTTAGAATTCACAGCGTATTATCTACAATTTTTATTAAATTTGCCTACGTAGTTTTAATGCTATAGTACTGTAAAGGAAGTATTGTTTTTAGTACTTTTTTACGTTTTACAATTGAAATGTGTGGTAAAGTGATGTTTTAAGCCAATTTTGTGAAAATAGTTTCTTTTAAAAGGGTTGAATAACTTTTTAAAGACGTAGACAAATTAGTCAGGAATTTCAAAATGTGAAGATGAGGTAAAAGCAAAACTATTAATGTAAAGAAATCATATGTCTTCTCGCTAGATTTTCTGCTAAATAATTTCAAAGCTTTATTTTATACTGATAAAATGTTGCGTTTATGGCGTTATGTATATCTACAATGTCATTTGTTGAACGCAGTCACGTTTACCGTATGAGTATAAAAAATCTTGACATTTGGAATATGCTGGATTTAAAAGGTGACATAGATACCAAATTAAATTTTATGAATCATTTAATTTGTAGCGGAGACAAATAAGTATGACCAGCAACTTATTTTCACTAGTATTGTGAAATTCATATTCTGAACACAAAGTCAGAATGAACGGTATAAACATTCCTCGTGCACGAGAATTACGTACAGCGACAACAACGTGAATGATAAAATATACAATCATTACTACCTGTATTTTTAAAAAATCTATGGCCGACAGGATTTCAGGCATAACACAAAAGTCCAATGACTTTATTCGAAAAATGTAAGAAAATATACCGATACTGAGGATATAAGCGGCCAGGGGGGGGGGGGGTGTTTACCTGAAATGCTCTTTCTATATTAGTCGCAAGCTATAGTATATGGCCCTAAATCTTAAAAATTTGCATTTGTTAATTTGATTTAATTTAAAATTTCAATACGCAAAATGTAAAACTCTTGCATTTAGCTTTTACACTTTCAGCTTTTGTCATATAAAAGAATATATAGAAAAAATGATACATGTGTAATGTCATATAGATCTTACAGTCCAGGTGTTTGTACATGTATAAATTAGATTTTTAAATGCACAATTTAATAGCCAGCAAAAGGCGAGTACATGAGATTTAAATGCACAAGAACACAACAATAATGATAATGAAAAAAAAAGGAAAAGGCATGAAATTAAATTTAACACGTTTTTGTGATGAGGATTTCCATTCTGAAAAGTATACGCATATTTTCGCCCAGGCTCTGATTTGTAATCATGATGCAATATGCATGCTTCCCTGACTTTTCCGCTGAGCAATTTTTATTCATGATATCTTTCTTTCTGCATACCATAACTTTTACACTGATTTTATTCTGATTGACTATTAGCAGTTTAGTTACACTTACAATATATATTATCATGATTATTCCTTTCATTTGGTATTGTATTTAATTAGTCCTAAGACATTACATATAATTACATCAGAATTCAGACTCTTTAACAGGGCGAGGAAACTATTTTCTGTGA